>NW_009220967.1:0-11964 GCF_000690835.1 Fulmarus glacialis | reverse complement strand
AAGGGACTCTGTCAACCAGGCTCCTAAACAGGCCAAAGTCTGCCCTCCGGAAGTCCAAGGTAGTAGTTCTGCTGACCCCCGTTCTTACTTCTCTGAGAATCAAAAACTCTTTATCATTTTGTGATCGCTATGCCCAAGACGGCTTCCAACCATCACATCACCCACAAGTCCTTCTCTGTTTGCAAACAAAGTCAGAAATCTCAGTGTCATGTCGATCCAAAGGAGATATTCTTTTTCTTGAGACTTGTTCTCTGAATATTCCTTCTGAACACTGAAACCATATGAAAAGAAAGTCTCAACTCCTTTATGCTGTGAGTGAGGTCTGAAGGAACCTGTAGAACAGTCTCAATGTATGTTCAGTTCACTTGAAGTACTTTCTGTTATTAAAAGAGATATCTAAAACCCGAAGAGATGCTATTTATAATTGTTGAGATGAATGTACATATGAACTTCTGCAATATTTTCTTGAACTTACTGTTTCTAATTATTTCAGCTCTAAAAAGGCTGTTGTTTTCATATATTGTATTAGATTAGTCACTATGTATGAAGACATACAATTTGAAAAGATCCCTTTCTGAACTTATGCTTCATTTTCCACTTTCCACTTTCCAATTTTAATTTTCTTGAAAACTAAACATAATTGCTTATAAAACCAATGAAACTATTAGTCAGTTGTATTTCTCTGAAAATTTTATTTGTAGTGGATAGCACTGACATATCTGAAGAGTCTCATTACTGATAGCGTAGTTAGGTTAATTCTAAGGTTATTGAAACTACATAAATAAAATTTATCTAATGTGCAGGCTTTATAGAATATTTGAGCATTAGGAAGAGAAATTGTCCAGTTAGAGATTTAGGTGGATGTAAACTTTGATATGACCCAGTGGTAATCTACATGTTCTTAAGTAGCTTGAAGTCTTAGAAAGTACTTTTTGATTTCTAAGTAGCTTTTGGTGTTTCAGAATTAATTCCATGACAGAGGTTGGTAAAGCTCATAATATAAGGAGTTAAATTCACATGTTAACCGATAATTTTAATTAATAATAGTATAATGGACTTAGTATGGCAGCTTACTCTAATGTCAGTTCTGGAGAGCAGTCCAGCAGCTTAGTTAACTATTTCCCAGGCCTTCACCATAACATGTTAGTATTAGTCAATTGATAAGGAATGTGGACCCATGCAAATGGATTACTAAAACGTAACTACGCTTTTTCTTCAGTCCATACTTGAAGTCTTCCTTCGGTACTATGTGTCATAGGCATTCCTATGAGAATGTAAAGGGTTGAGTGGATGAGGCTCAGGAACTGATGTGTTTGTGCAGGGTGGGGAGCAGGGAAAATCTTCAAAAGCACTAGAGATTGACCTGATTGATTGATTGTTCTTGAGAGAAAACTTGAGTCCATTGCACAAATAGTCAGAAGCTTGAACTATTACGGTTCCTGGATGACTGTTTAAAACCTGAGTCTTCATAAAACCACAATGGCAGGCAGGTAATTAGAGACAGAGTAGCTTATTTCTTTTGTAAGGATTCAGGTATTTATAAATCTGGGAAGAGTCCAGAATTATACATTTCCTTTCCATTAGAATTCACAAATAAATGACAGTTCCCATAAAATATTTAAGTATACTGAAAATTAGACATAGACGTGTAATATCTGTAAGAGGACAAGCTCTGTGATTTCTTTAAAACATTGCAAGTTAGACATCTGAAATACGGTAAAAAGTCCTAAATACTTACATCAGAACTGACTAGAATCTTAAACCAGTAAATAAAAAAAAAATGTTGATTTCATTGACCTTGTTCTTCTATAAACAGATTGTGTTTTGTTATAGTTTCTTCCTTAGACAGAGAAAACCACAACAGACTATGTCAGCAAAGTTCTTGTGATGCATCTCATAGACTAAACAAGGTACAGTAGATGGAAGAATAAAAAGGCAACTAACATAATAAGCTACTCTCACAATAAAGTATAATAACATCAAAAATGAAACATAGTTTGTTTAGTAAATTACTAAATCGATATAAAAGTTTTAGTGGATATAAAATTTGTATCAATTAAAATTGCTAATATTCTATTGCCATTATGGATAAGGCAGATCACACTATCAGTCTATATTAAAGACAGTATATTAAGAGTATGAAAAGTGGCAAGACAATCAGGAAACTATGAACATGTGCTCTCTTGTAAATATCAGACATGCTGTTTTGCAATGGGAGTGCCTTTCCATCACTTCAAAGTGATTTTATTATTGATCTGGCAGAATTTTAGCTGCCTGAAGGTGTTTGGCTTTTACAGTAGAGAACCAGAAGCCAGTCTTGCTTACTAGGTTAACTGTTAATCCAGAGGTTCTTAATGGGGAAAGGAGAAAGTGAAGTACAGAAGGAAGTACAGGAGCTATACAAATCATGCTTTGGGATTCCAGTGGAGGGATGAGGGAGTCTAAAATAACATTGTACTCATTAAGCAGCTTCCATCCTGTCCACTGAAAAAACCCCTGAATTTCTGGGGGAAGCTTATGATCAAAGTTCATCTTTTTCATACAGACAAGATGATCAAATTAAGAGAGCATGAATAAATTTGGTTTTGCCAATTTGTGTGTGTACTGAACCTTGCCAGCCTATTAAAGGTTTTCTTTGCTTTTTCTTTTTCACTTTCTATATTAATAAGATAATTAATCCCTGTATACAAATGAAGCACTGTCTGGATATAAGCATTGATACTCTTTGCTGTTAGACTTTGTCATATTGCTAATGCGTCTATTTTGTGTTACATATTTTATATACTTTAGCCAGTTAGAAGTCACATTTTTAATTTTAACTACTATGACTTAAAATCTTTAATATTCCAGTGGAAGACACTTCATAAAAAATGGTCCAAAATTCCTGAGAAAACAAAGGATTTTTAAAAATAAACATTGCCTTTGGCTAGGGAGATGGAGTGGATGATGTGGAATAGAGCTCCTTTGTATCCTAACATTTCTGTGATTCTGTGCTGCTGGTTCTGCACTGATTGAAAGGAATGTTTTTCCTGTCTAGGATTGTATTTGTATAAATCTTTTTGAGTAAGGGAATTAATCTTCCGTTATTCTATTTGATTGATAATAATAATAATAATCCCCTTATTTAACTTGGCTTCAGGAGACCTTTGGAATTTTCTTTTTATTGAACAGAAAGAGCTAATAAAGATGGAAAGTATGTCTGAAATATAAGTGGACCTAAATAATAGTACCTATGTAGATGGGAAAGCTGCAAGTCTGTTGATGTTGGGTTACAGATGTCTAATGTAGGCAAAATTGCCATGGATTAGCTTTTAAAGTTCTACTTGTATAATCCCAAACACTTTCAAAGACATTGCATTAATTGATCAAGGTTTATCTAAATTAAAACCAACATATCCAAGAATATCAGATTGTCCTCCTGTTTCCATTCAGCTACAATCAAAAGATTTAGTGGTACATCCTTTAAATCTTAATCCTAACTCATATTCACATTCTTTTTGTCTTTTCTTGTATTCTGACCTCTTTCCATCGAAGATTCTGAAAGAATATTATTTGTCTCAATTTAGGCAAAACACCTTATAGAGAGATTTTTTAAGCAACAAGTGGAAGTTAGGAGGAAAAGTTCTGAACCGTTGCCTCAAATATACTACATTGAAGGTACTCTGCAAACAGTACGGGTTGATCGCTGCTATCCAGGGTATGGAATGAATGCTCAAATACATCCAGACTGTCCAGAGTGTTGTGGTAAGTGACAAATTCATTTATCATACAAAGTATTAAATACTATTACGAAGTTTTTTGCTCTGATTGAACTCAGTACTTCACTATTTAACTTTATACAATTGTTATGCCATACTGTTTTGGGCTGTGATCCTGTCAAGTCTGTCAAGGTAACCAGTACTACATCAGATTAGTTCTTGGGTAGAACTTTTGTAAGACCTTGTTGATTTAGATTTTAAGCCAGACCCATAATTTCTATGGACTGATTTAAATTAAAATAAATCAGATACAGTTCAGATCTCTAGTTAGCAGTGGGGTTTTTTGGAATTAGCATAGAAAATCTGTAATCTGACAAGGTATGTTTCAAGTGCTGTTTCACGGTGAGACAAACAAGACAATTATTTTTGTTCTTAAATTTATAAAAGGGGGCATAATAATGCAATGCTTTCATCTAATTACAAACGTAAATGCCACATTCTAGATCTGAGTAAAGTAAGAGTAATAGATAAAATAATCACTCTGTGTAGCTTTGCAAAATAAAGTTGAATTTGTAAATATTTGTGATCCATTTGGAAAAATAAGGAAAGGGGAGGAATGAATTCTGGTAATTTTATTTTTATCAATCCTTATATTAAAACAAGTGATATTACCCTCTTCAGATTCTAACGAGTGGATCGGTGTTTTAAAGAGTGGCTTTGCCAGACTGCATTTCACCCAAGAAAAGGTTATTCATATGATTCCCAAATATTGAGCCTGAAGTCTCAAGGGAATAATGGAAGACAAGACACATAGAGAATAGATCTGTAGTCTTTTGACAGAGATGATTCCCTACAGACCTAGAAATGGTGAAAGAAAACATTGGATTACATATTGAATGACAGTTTACAGAATGGAATACACTTTGAAAAGAAGGAATATGGAATAAAATAGAGACAACTCTAAAATTGCAGGACATGCAAAATGTTTCCATATGTGATCGTTTTTTCCAATTTGTTGTCTTCGTCAGAAGGAACTTAAATTTTTTTGGTCCATGTCTTCCAGCAAAAAGTGACAAATATCTGGAAGGGATATATAAAAACATCATATTTATTACATTTATTAAAATACAGACTATTGTTGCACATGATTTCAAGGAAAGATACTTGAAAATCAAGTTTAGAAAAGCATGTCTTCTTTAGGATGATTTGTTTTGTACAGACTACAGTTTTGTTCTGGGCTTTCCCCCAGAATATCTTACTCCATTCTAAATTAATTTTTATTCCTTTTTTCTTCAAGACACAACTTTCATCTTAGCTCTGGTGGCCGTTTAACATAAGTAATAAAAAACAATACTGTTTTCTTAGCTGCCGTGCTCCTTTACCTCCTGCACTAGACAGAAACACTACATAGCCCTACACCAGTGTCAACCCAAGAAGCTGATCCCTGTTCAGCTGGGATCGTAACAGACACCTCTTTGGCAGATACAGAGGCAAGCTTTCACATCTGAGGTACCCAAGAATCTGAAACAGTCAGCCCTGAAACTTGACTGATTACTGCTTCCCATAGTTAAGGATGTCATGCTGTCAGCATGCTCAAACATACACTCTTTTCTTTAGTTGACCTCTTGGTAAAATTAGTAATTTCCTTTCCCAGAATCCAAAACACCGTATCATAGGCAATAAAACTGAAAGGGTCCTCTGCTTATCATTCTACCTCAAGGCAAGATATGAGCTTCAGTTATTCCTGACAGATATATCCTGCATAATCTTTAAAACCTCGGAAGACTACATAGACTCCCAAGAAAATATAACTCAGTATTGCACATCCTCACCAATGGAATGCTTTTTTCTAAGGTATTTATGTAATTTCCCTTGATGTAGTTTATACCTGTTACTTCTTGTTCTGTCTCAGTAAATCTGGAAATGATTCTGTTAACTTTATCTTTGAAATAGCTTTTGTATATCCTAGAAGACACTGATAATTTTCTTTTTCTGATACTGTCTTCATTGAACTAAACCACCCCAAGTTCAGTCTTTTTGGTCGTGTTTGATATATCTCTGTTCAGCCTGATTACTGTCCACTATAGATTCTCTACATTTGTTTTCAATGCCTCAAACTTCATGCAGTAGTTCTCAGGAGACCATGCTAACCTGGGAGAATTAGTTGTGATTTGGTAAAATCCCTATCTGTTACTTAAATAGAAGATAAAATATTTTCCCTATACCTTTGTTGGTGGGGGAGCTTTTTCCGAAACATGCTCTTTCTCATAGAAACATTTTGACAAAATCATTTCCATGGAAGTACAGCAGCGTTCAACTTCTTGGGTTATCCAATAGTTTCCCTTGTAGTTGCAAGAACCAGGTCCTGTAATCCAGTTAAAACAGTTTAAAAGTCCATTTTAGAACTATTTGGGAGTCTTGGTCTCTTTAGCTACTCTTGTTTTGTAGTTAGAAGATCAAGCTTTCAATCTAAATTAATTAATGGAAAGTTCATACTCAATTGCCCTGATGGGGAGAATGCCCTTTAGCTTAAGTAGATTTTTTTCTGTCTTCTATTTTATAATCAAAACAAGTCAACTACTTTCTATCTGCTTTTGTAAGAGTTTGCATTCAGCACTGTGTCTCACATGCCCTACTTTGACTTTAATATTCTTGCACAGGGGTGACTAGAATTTAACATGGCGTTTCAGATGAACTCTTACCAGTGCCTTTTACATCATTAGTGCTTTTCTTTTGGTCCTAAGAACCTCTCTCTCAAATGATGTAACAGTACCACGCTTCCCCTTTTCATTGTGAGTGATCATGCTCACAAGTCCTCTTTAACCAAATTTACAAGCCTTTCTCATTCTTTTATTTCTTCCTGCCATTTAAATCTTGCCCTTATTCACAGCTTCTTCCAGTTTTGTTGTCAGCATAGTTCATTGGGACTTCTGATAATCTTGTTAGTGGAAATATTTAGTAAAGTCTGTCTAAGAGCAAGCTCATGAGTAATCCCTTTTGCAATTTCTCTCCAACTCTTACTTCCCTTTTAAGCATCATTCAGTACTCTTTTCTAAATCTCATTCTAATCGTAGTCTTCTGTAGTTTATTACATTTGTATATTCTGCCATACCAGGTGCTTTCAAATTAATTACGTGTTTATCTTCATTGTAAAACAACATCAAATTGTATTACTTTCTGCTTACCTGCATGTGTTTCAGCATTCATTCATGAAATCTTTACATAGTATAGAAGTCTGATCAGTTGTTCTGTGGTTTCTTGGATTCTTTTTTCCTTTTCTGAAAAATTTATAATACATTTCTTACCAGTCATTGGTTAGCACCAGTCATAGGCTTATCACTGCAGATGATACACTGCAAACCTCAGATTATCATCTGTGTTACCCTTTCATGGGCCAGTTCTATTTTGGAACGTGGAAACAGATGTTACTCAGACTTTCTAATTTAAGTACATTAAACTTTGAATAGGGCAACTGTTTCTAGTCTCCGGGTCTTGATAAGGTTATGACAGAATGGAAAAGGTTATGGAGTAGGCCCAAGAACATGGAGAAATAAAAAAACCTATGCATATCCTCTGCAGGTTTCATAAACAAACCTACTCTCTTTTTACTTCTCATACAGCAAAACAGCTGGATGTTCAGTTATATCTGTTCTCTTTCCCCTATTATTTTTAGAATATCTAGTTTCATGTAGTGTTCTAATAGTTCTGGTTCCTCCATGCTGTTGTGCAGTGCTCTGTGAACAATAAATGCATCATTTACTTCACACTGCCATCACACAATTTGTGCACTAAGCATAACCCTTTCACTTACTGCCTCATCTACCAATCTAAATCTCCTGTATTAGAACTTGCATTCATTTTCTTCCCCATGCTTCAGTCTTGTGTTCTTTTATGTCGTACTATATCCTCATTTGTTTTTTCCCCCTCTGCTTTTATATCAAAATGGCTTTAAATATTGGGCTATTGTCTTACCTTCCTCTCCCATTTTCTAGTCTAAATCTCTTTCTGAATTAGTCAATTAAACAAGTTAAGCTGATTAGTCACTATGTGATGTACCTATCTTTAGAGAAATCTTTTTGGCAGAAAACACTGGTGGTAAAACATACAAAAATTTTGTTCATCAGGTACCAGATAAGCCTCAGGCAGAACCCTTTACTGAGTGATTTTGTAGAGGCAATGACTTAAAGACACGGAGTTGTTACTGCTGATTAATAATTCCATTTAGTCTTCTGCCTCTGTAAAGCAGTCTTGAATAAACAGACTGATGAGTACAAACTTCTTAGAAATTATTTCATATGATTTTATCTTAATTTTAATGTTTTTCTGCTTTTAAAGCCCTGTTTTATGTTAAATAAAGCACTTTATTCCAGGAGAAGTTCATTAAATATTTTGGTAACAGCTACATGAGGTAAGATCCACCATTAAATTTTACTTAACATAGGCAATTGAGTCACTTTCACACCATCAAAATTTCTAAATATAATTTTCCTGCTTTATAAATCTATTTTTTTAATTTTTAAAATTTTTTTTTTTTTAAATCAGATGTAGCTGTGAGATTAATGCAGTACAAAATGTCCTATGTTTCTTAGGGCTTCTCTGGAGAGACAATTTGATATCATACCCTGTACTAGCTTTATGAAATATTTTTTGTCCTGTACTATTATTCTGCAGAGCTTGATTTCTGTGGTATTTTTAGTAGATTAGATACTGAATAGTCAGTCTAATTTGGTTTTCTTCAGTTCTTTCTCACAGTATGGTGATTATTTATATTACTGAAACATAGTAACTTGAAAGTTCAAAAGGAAATACATTATTCAAGAGAATATTGAATAGTCTGAAGAGAGTGCAAAATACTAGCTAGCTTATAGGATACATGAACAAATTAAGATGTTGTGTGCATTTCAGTTTGTGAGGTGTGAAGTGGCAAGTATATAAAATACGCTGTAAAGATAGAATATTTTGCTAAGGTGTTTATACTTTCAAAGTGAAGGTATACCAATAGGAGTTTTCCATTAGTGAAAAGATTGAAACAAGTTAAGTTTACTGGTTAAACAAACTTTCCAGCAGCTGGCTAAATAAACTACAGGTCCCTACTTCAGATTCCTTTCTCTTTTTCACGCTTTCTGCTAGATAGCAAACAGATGACGCTTCTGAGAAATAAACTTTTTATCCCATTGTAAAAGAAGTCTACCTTGCTCCAATTAAATAAACTGAAAATTCTGAAGGATTCACTAGAAGTATGCCTATAATCTTCAATAAAGAGAGTAAAATTATTCTTCTGGTACACAACGATTGATTTTCCAGACAGAAAGGTTGGAAAATGCCTTTACTTACATGTATTTGTAAAGCTTTCTCTTTCCCCTAAAGCCATCTTGGTCTGCCTATACTAATGTACAAAAAAGGCAAGGTTTTGACATCATCTGTAGAGGACTCCCTCTCTCTTGCATTTCATAAGACCTCTAAAACCCTCTTCAGTCAATAGCAGTGGCAAAAAATGCTAGGCAAGCTAGTAACAGCCACTGGGGATCAAGAGAATCCTGCCAGCCTCATCAAACAAAGACAAACCAAACCAAATACTGAAAATCTTGCTGAAGGTTTGTGCAGTAGTGACTAAAAAGTCATTATTAAGCCAGGCAAAACCCAATAACCAGGTAAGCGCCGATTCTGCAAAAGGAAGGAAGGTCTTAATTACCTTTGCATACTGAATACTAATGCTGTTAATTAAAGATCTACCCTAAAGGAAGGCTACCATTGCCAAATTGAAGTATGAGTCAGGATAGTCATAACCAGATAGCTCAAACTCTGCTTTTTTCTGCCAAGAGCATAATGCTGAGTTAGTCTTTCGTGATGAAGTCATTCTGCAGATGACTGTACAGACTTCATCAAATGGTGTAACATGATCCAACAGGAAAAAAATGTTTCATTCAGAACACTTGTTCTGCATCACACACTGATTTCTGGTTTGATGTATTATTTTTGCACTACTTCTTAATAATTATGAGGGCTTAGATTTTTAGCTTTATTTTGTCTTGTATTATTTATACAAGCAGCTATAGCAGTTTATTTAAAACATTACTGGACACAGGCCATATTAAAATGTAATTAATGGACATATCCCCTGTAAGCAGATGGAGTGAAAAGTGATGAAGAGAAAAATACGGTGTAATAAATAGATGATGTATAAAATATATACAATTTTTTCATCATCAACTAGCAGAATGCTAGAAAAAATCTGATCTTTTTTTCAAATAGATAAAGATGCATTCTAAACATTTCAAATGTAATTTTTTTTTTAATAATATCACTTAAATTCCACATTTTTCCCTTGTTTTTTTTGTCCATAGTTATATGCAGCCCAGGATCATACAATCCTAGTAATGGAATTCACTGTGTTCGGTGTGACAGCAGTTTGATATACGGAGCAACAAAGTGCTAACAGCTGAGGGATCTGCACTCTTGCAATAGCTCTTATGTATTTTAACATGGAAATATTAATAAATATTTTAAAAATGTGTACAGTTTGTTTTGGTTATATCAACAGAATACACTTGCTTTTAAGAAATAATGATTCATCAGCATATTGGTAAAATGTTTCAGGTCACACCACTTAGGACTACTTGATTTTTAAGGTCTTTAGAATATCTGCTAGGTTAATACCAACAGAGACAACTAACTATTTAAATCACAAGAAGAAAATACAAAAGTAGAGGTATTTTGTATACTTAGTCCTTTGCTGATAGACCTCAGCTCCTCTCAACATGGACTGCTGTAAGGAGTCTATATCGTAGCTTTCATCTACCTGTCCATTCAGTTGTTGGTTAAGAGGATTATAGTGAACAGCTTATGGTGTACATCCAGCACTGAAAGGTCATGAATGTTGCAATGTAGCCTCAAATGCAAAAACATCCCGAGAACTTTATTTCAAGATGAATTATAAGATCACTACTGACCGGTTGGTAACTTCTTCCCAAAGAATGTAAAATTCCACTTGGGTCAGTCATCTGTTCCACCTTTAAAGATACCACGTTGAGCATAACACTCTTGCTCTTACCTGAAGAAAACAAACAGTAACATAAGATACCACAGTAGTTTTTATGACACTTATTTACTTTTGTAAAACTGTTGAGAATTACTAAGTGGTTGGCTCAATGCATTCCTTGTCACTGTCAGTCATTAACAGCCTTATTTAAGTTGGTATTCAGTAACGGAATCCTGTTTAAAATCCTATTTGTTTTGTATTTGCAGATCATACCCCATGCAAACTGCAAAGTTTTAAATAAATATTACAGAGTTTATACTCTTTTTCCCCTTAGCTCTTTTTCCTATCTAGTTCATGTATAAAAATGAGCTAGGTGTGAAGGCCATTTTTAGCTCTTCGTCGTATCTGGGAAATGGATTTGCAGGTGTTTGTTGTTTCAAGCACAAATATGGACCACAGGTTTAAATACGTATGTCTTCAGGAACTGTACTCTGAAAAAGAAATAAAAAGAAATACTGTGCTACACCTAAGAAGTAATTTTTCAATATGATGTATTATCTTAGGATACTATACTATAAGCATCCCACTAATATACTACTTATGTGACAGAGCCTGAAGCTCCAAATATATTATATTTTGATGTGAAGGACACAAAAAAATGAAAACAGTACATCTGAAAGTAACTAGTAAGACTGTATGATCTGCCTTTCCGGTTTAAATGGACTAAAGTAACTTTTATATAAAACATATGCAACTAAGGCATTTGAAAAAAATGGAAAACAAGCATTACTAGGATTCCACAGAGTGACAGTGTTTATTGCTCAAACACTAGTATAAACAGCATAACTAGCAGAATATATAAAATAGCTCTTTTTATCAAATGCCATTTGAAAATAAATAGCTCCGAAACAGCATGTTAAAAAACGTTTAGCAGTTAAGAAATTAAACTCTATTTAACTGTAATCCATAGAATGACTAAAGGCTATCTTTTCCTTATTTTTGTGTGGCAATTAGAAATGAACAGACCACGGGGTCATTACATTAGGCTGAAGCACTGCACGTCCATATGTTATCTCCATAATTTCCCACTCACAACAGCACTAAATTAGTTAGCATTAGTTTGAATTATGAATGGCTAAAGAGAGAGCATAGTAGGCAGTATTGTCTTTGTGAAAATACAGACTTTGTTTTTGTTAAAAAAACACCATACCAAGTAATATCAGCACATGGAACTTCCTACAGTATGGATAGCAAATTAATTTGAGAATTACCCTCTGAAATGAATGC
>NW_009220966.1:0-12264 GCF_000690835.1 Fulmarus glacialis | reverse complement strand
AAAATATATATATTATTTTTCTGTGTGTATTTTCTTGAAATATTGCCAAGTACTGCAGTGTTGAAATGCTTTTCTATTCCATCCTGTTTTAATAATGAGTAAAGTTATAGTATCTGATACAGAGCCATCAAAGCTAACGGAAGTCATTCCTTGGGCTGTAAATCAAACTCATGTTAAGATTTGCAAATTATATTTTAAGTCTGCACAGTATTTTGAATGTTTCTGGAAGAAAGGTATTCTGGAAAGAGGAAAGAACATTGTAAGCTGTGGCTGTTCCTACAGCATAAATTATTCTTCAGGAATAGAATATATAATGTAATTCTTACAGAATTGTGTACAACAAAATAAAAGAAACCCTAAACCCACCAAATCAAAAAAAAAAAAACCAATCTGTTAAAATACACATTAATCACAGTTTCACAACATAACAAAACAGTCGTTTTTATAATTTTAAATTAATTCTTTCCATTTAGCAGTCAGAGCGTAGCGGGAGAACTGAATCAGTTATGACATGGAAATACTGCTCAAACAAATATACTTAACTTTAGGGAAAAGGCTTGTTCATCTCTGCATTAAATGTAGAATGATTAATACTTCAGCTATTGTTTTAATACCTAAAGGGCAACAACTACTATTTTCCCATTGAACGTTAGTACTGACTCAGCGTGCGGTTATATGAGGTGTTCCTCTTTGGATGTGTCAACTGAAAAGGGAGCCTACTGCGATTGCAGCGCAACTCTGAAGTCAGAGTAAATGGGAAGAGGCACATAGTCAGAACCTGATGATGATGGTAAAAATCTTTTTTTCCCCCTGTCAGTCTACCTACCCATTAAATGGCTGTTTTGTTTTAAGATTTTATTCTTTAATCATGCATTATAGTCACACCTGTTAATCTTCTCTCTCACCAGTACTATATACTGCTAGGTGTGTGGTATACTGGGAGAAACAAAGAAAACCTCACAACGGGTGCTTTCTAGGTGCAGACATGCAGTTTACAGAAGTACAGTTTAGCATTTTGCATAGTAAAAGCTAAAGTTCATTTAAAGTGGATTTACTGAGAGAAAGGAGGGAAGGGGAAAGGACTTTCAGCTGCCTCCAGTACACATTGGTTGGTGTGGTAAATGTTTCCCTACCACAAGATGCAGTCCCAGACATGAGGTTTCATAACCCCTTGCCAACCCTTTCTCACTAACCAGATCAGTCCTGAGTCCTCTCCTTCTATACACATTTTTAATCTTGGATTTTCAGTTGCTCAAAACTTTCCCAAACCAATTCACTTTGGGATCAAACACTCCGTGCCCACTTTCTACCAGAAGGCGATTTCTTCTTTAGCTTTGTTTTAGTCTGAGCAAATCTCATTTATGTATATCTGTACTCTCAACTCACATGCTTCCCGTATGTTCGAAGTGAAGTCTTGCACTCACATAGCTAAAAATCACAACCAAAGCTGTAACTTTTGCATGTGGATGTGTGTAAAGGTTCCTGCATCTCCTACTGACATGAATAGTGCTACCAAATAATGCTACAAATTTCGTGGGACAACTCAAGTAAATGTTGTAACTGATATCCACCCTAACGAGCCAGACGCTAGGAATAAAAGAATACCCTAAATTAGAAAAAAATAACTGAAAAGAGACAGGAGGAAGAATGAATGTAGTCCAGGACTGTAAGGCACTCAGCACCAAACCACAACTCTGTTGAGCAATATGTGAATTTATCTCAGGTTCTCAAAAGTGGAGTTTTGCATGAACATAAACACTATACCTCAAAGACGGTCTCCCTAGACAGAAGATCTTCCTGTTACTCCCCAAACTTACAGCTGTTTGCAAATAGATAGGTCTACATATACATACATATATAATGTATATATCAAGTATAGTCATATGTACACATATACATATATATACTATATACATGTAAAATACATATTAAACATTTTTTCTATTACATATAAAGCACAACCTATCTAAACATATGTATAGGTATATATGAATAATCACATTTTCTTTTTTTATATATTGGTCCCATAAATTCAGAGGATTAGGACTGAGCAACCTGAAGCATAGCACTTCATTCCATGCCCAGATCTCTCTGTGATAAGTGGGCTCCTCAAGAAAGTTGAGCTTTTCCCCAGCAAGAGACAGCTTAAAATGCTGAACATGGCTTTTTTCTCCAGCCAGACCACAAAACCCTTTCTCAAGAACGAATGACCTCATATCTTATTAGCCCAAGCACAAAGTAAATGAGCTCACACACACACCAGCACACACACACACGCACACGCACACATATACACATGCAACCAAACAGCCAAGCACAAGCTAAGAAACAGACTTTTAGGAACAGGACTTCCAAGGAAAGGTAACTAAATATGGATTGTGGAATCTAAGTTCTTTTCTAAAGGTAATGCCTGATGATGGTTCTTCAAGAGCTTTGAAAATTGCATAAAGAATTTGCAGACTTATTTTATACTTTCTCTTTTTCCTTCTTTTATTTGAATCTAACAGACAAATAAATAAAAAATCCATATTTGTCATCTCTTTAGGTTGCTTAGAGGAGAAAAGCAATTTGATATTTTCTTTATAAATACTCCAGTAGGACAGAATACACAGAAATCGTTCAGGACAAGAAACACTAAAGCTGCATATGTAACTGGCCATTACTGTGGAAATGAAATACTATAAATATGTGAGGGAAAAGCAACTTGAGTTCTGCATATTCTTACATGGTGTGTTTGCACACTTTTGAACATTTCATAATTCTGATTGTCCTTTGTTGATAATGATAGAGTAGAAGTGGAAAAGATACAGAGCATAACTGTTCTGAGAAAAACAACTTGAGTTAAGGAAAGGCTTGCACAGGAAGAGAAATGAAATGGACTACAACTTCCCTGCTGGAAAAAGAGATGACAGAGGAGAAATATAATAGGGTCTACAAAATTATGAATGGCAAAGAGAAGATGAGCAGAAAATGACTATTCACTATTTCTCATAACATAAAAAATTAGGGAGAATTCAGTTCCCTCCGCATTAAAAACAAACAAAAGGAAGTAGTTTTTCGCACAACATAATAATTAAACTGTGGAAGTCCACCACAGGATGTTGTGGAGGCCAGCACTGTAACCAAGGTCAGAAAAGGTTTTAGTAAAACTCGGGAAGAATAAGGCTATTGGTGGCTATTCAAAATGATGGTACAAATGCATCCTCCAGTCACCCTCTAAATCAGTGATTACTGAGAGATGGGAGAATTTAACTGGAGATGATTCACTTGATATTAGCCTGTGCGTCTGCTGCTGGCCTCTGCCACAGGCGATCCAATGGGCTAGTGGCACCTTGATTCTGACCTAATATGGTTATTCTTATCCTCTCTGAAACCTTTAGATATCAAGGTCTGTATAAATGTAGGTCCTATGAAATAATACACATAAACAGAGAACTATGACATTTTCCTTTCATTTTCATTGCAATGTAATATCCTCAAATTGATGAAGAGATGAAGCTACCATACATGTTAACATGAATCAGCAAAAGACTTCCCAACATATGATATGGGGTCATTTTTCCCCTTAATCTCCACACAGTTTCACAGTTTCCTTACTTTTGGTACGTGTGCGTGTTTTAATGTGTGAATGCTAATTTAAAAAGGACTGTTGCAGGCTTAATGCTAAGCGTATGCTTAGGCCAGTTTGTATTATTGATTTCACAACTGTAACATCATCAAAGAGTTGGGATTTTTAATAAAATTAACAAATATACAGTGTAGACTGATGCGCGGCATTGTGTGACGTAAATGTTTGCTGAAGAGGCTAATACTGCCTGAGGCCAGGCATGCACTAGAAGTTTTCCAGGTAGTCCCGCAATGCCTCTCAATCCTGACATAGGTTCCACTCCTCTTAGCATTTTAGCCCCTGTTGTGCTTGGTTCTGAACCAAAGCTCAGCTGCCTTTCCTTAACTTAAGCACTTGGGTAGTCTCCGTGAAGTCAGTTTGGCTATTTGTACTTCCTACGTGCTTTGTTTTCTCATAGGTCTAGTGCACAAATCTGGCTTTCAGCACACTTTCTGTTCCACTTCTCTGGACTACTTCAAAGTATGGATTTTTTAGCAGCTGTATCTTTATTATTCATTAGGTATCAAGACGAGGAAACCAAACTCATGTCAACTTATTCAGGATGTTAGCCCAACTCTCATGAGATGAAAAGTCAGTCAGGGCATAACTAAAAGGGCACTGTCCCAAAATCGTAATTTATTCCGAACAAATCCTGCTGCAGTTTTCTTAGGATTGCCATAAATTCTCAAGGATCAACATTACTTGTGGAGTGCAGACTACCTGATCCAGGATCTTATATGAAAACTGGGAGGGATAAGTGATAATTTTTAAATCGTTTTCCTTTGAACTTCCGGAAGCACATTATTCTGTTTACGTTCTTCCCATTTGCATTGTTATGTGAAAGGTTAGTAAGCTTTCTGCCAGCCTGTAATCCATAGTAGCTGCTCATATTTAAAACATGTTACACTCCTGACATGTTGGGAAGTATCACAGCCCAGTATAATATTTGGCTTTCAAATTTTTGTTTTGCAACAAGAGGACCAACAGTCTAGATCGGCAAAAGCGACTTCGGTTATTAGAGTTCGGACATGAACTTGGCTTGCTAACACCAGAGAAATACAAGAGCCTCCTTTCATGCTCTTAATGAAATCATTAATTATGTCAGCAGCTCAAATGATACATCTCCAAACACTTTACATTACTTTGCAAATGGGTAGTCACATAGAAGTCTTAGAAAAAATATACTTAAATTCTAAATTCATAAAATTTAATCATAAATAGATTTCTGGTTGCAGGGATTTGTACAGTCATTTTCTCTCATCCTCTTATTCTGCCGAACTGTGACTGAAGATTCTGTTATTGCTTCTTGAAAAAAAGTAACTGAACAATATATCTGTATTGTTGCCTTGATGCAACCTAAATGAACTTCCTGAGCCTGAAAATTTGCCATGCTTCTGATTAGCAAGGAAATGGTCTCAATAGACTTCTTTCTTTTTAGCTAAGCATTTACTGTACATGTGACCCTTGCTATATTTCCTATAATTACTAAATAGCTTCTTTTGATTAAATAATCGACCTGTTGATAACATTATAAATAATAATTAAATTATTTATCTTTCTTGATTTAAGTATGCATAGCTTCATCTTTTAAAACAGCCTCCATTACAGAAATGAACTTTTATACATGATAAATAAAAACAGATTTCAACTGTTAAAATCAAAAGTAGTCTTGGGAAAAACTGTTTCTAATCACAGAATAATGCTGTCTGTGCTTTATGCTGTACTACACTTAGGGAGACAGAGAACTTGTAAGTAAAGCAGGGACTGACATTCAGATTGTTTTTGTTAATCCTTCACATAAAATATATGATCTAATTCTGTATTCCAAGAAGGCCAACTCCACTGTTACTGTTTGTTTCAGTAGACACTCAGTTGTCGCCTTTCCCACATCACTGAAAGATGGAGTTTATCTGTTCTGTGATGGCATAAAAAGAATAAAAAACACAGTAGCATGACAAATAAAGCAAAATAAACAAGATTATATAAATAAATCAAAATTAATACATTTTTCTACAAAGTCTGTCATCATGTTTATGGCCAAGCACTGTATTCACATGCCTTGTCACAACATAATGAAGCTTATAATGAAACTTCTGCAAAAGAGACTGGAACGCCCCCCCCAGCATTTCTTCACACAGCAGTGTTTTCAAGGAACTCTGTGTGTGGAATTTTTGGACTTAAAGGTGTGATTACATAATTTATAAAGTGCTTCCAGCAAGACCCTGGAAATAATGACAGAAATGCAGAAAAACTCCAGATATGTCCCCTGGCCAATATTCTTAGGGAACCTTCCAGTACAGAGGATAGATTAAGCAATCAGCTATAACTGGGATTTGGGAGAATGGTTTCAGGTCGGTGAACTGGCTGGCTTGGTTTGGTTCTTTGGAGCAACTTGAAAGACTCAGTATCTTCCATATTAATTACTTAAGGAGGTAATGTAAAACTTAAAATGTTTCTAAAATAGCTATGATAGCAGAGGAGTATAATCAAACTGTACACAAAAATAACTAAGCCAGGATAGAAAATCTTGGGGATCAGGGTATAAACCAACTGTAAGAGGCAAACTTATTACAAAAGTGAGACATCCACAAAGGACAATAGTGGACCTGAGAGACAAAAAAAAGAAGAGAGAAAAGTTCAGGAACAGGAAGACTGAAATATGCTATGTTGTAACACAACTGAAGTTCATTGAAGTTCCTTATAAGAATTACAGTATACAAGCAAATCACATACCTGTGAACTTTGCACTTGGCAAAATATTCCTGTCCTACACTAACGGGACGAAAGAAGACAGAGAAAGCCACAGCATTGTTTTAAACATGCTGTAGTTCTTCCTGTCTTTAAACAACCCATATTTGACAAAATTCCCATTTTCTCTCTCCCCTCAAATGAGGAGACATGTCTTTTGCAACACTAAAAAAACCCCCTAGAATCCTTCTCACTAATACTACTCACAGCTGTCTCTAGTTTGACTTCTAGCCTCTTCTTTTGACTAATGCGGCTCTCAGATAAGTTTCCAACCTCTTTCACTTGGCTAAGTCCCAAATGTCCTCCTCTATCCACATCCTCATAAACTGTTCAGTTCTTCTGTTCAGCAACACCCTGTTTAAATTTCATGTTGCACTCGGCATTGTGTTTCACTATGTTTCTTTACTTGGCCATTTAGAACCTTATCCAGATGATCTTTTCTCTTTTTCCCCCCTCCCTTTCTTTGGGCTTTACACTGTGCTGTCGTTGAACCCTTCCTTTATGATCATTATGTGTTTGCATTACCATAACAGCTAAGAGCTGAACTATCGACCAAGACCCACAGTATGAGGCCTCCCTAAACACAGAACCTTTATTCACTCTCAAACTATCTTTAGGACGATGACACGTGAAATTGCCTCCATCCAACTCCATCCTTTGTTCCATCACTCACTTGTGTAGGCTTGAGCTAAACACCGTTAAGATCTCAGTTGAGCTCTGCTCCAAACACACACTCTTTTTTTACTATTTCTCCCTGTTGATAGGAGTCTTATCAAACATGCAGTCCCTTGGGTCCATGGTTATGGATTTTGATTCTGGGTGGTTTTTTTGAGGCATTTTGATGCTTCCAACTCTTGGCTTATACTGAAGTATTTTCCTCTTTCAACATCTCCAGAATGTATCCTGAGTACAAAAGCTTTCACCTGGGTGCTTCACCGCCTGCATCTTAACCCTCAGCCACTGCAAGCTGTTCACCATCTGGTCTGCTCAAAGAATTGCTAAAACCGTCCTCTTTGCTAGTTATTTCAGTTGTACAATTTATACCATTCATGGTCTTGTGCTACCTACCCCCTTCTAAAAAGACAAAAAACCTCTCCACCTTCTGTCCTTCCCTTTAAATCCTTTCACAACTGAACTGTACCTTACCTGGCTGTTCAGTTCTTGCCGCATTATCATCTCCACTCTACTAGCATTACCAGCTTTCCCTGCCTGTTCATCTACCTTGCACCTCTCTCTGCTTTGTCTCCTTGTGTCCCTTACGCCATTAAGCCACTTCCTTACGTACCTCGAAATTGCACCTGAAGCTTTACATCTGCCTTGATGTCTAGCAGTTACTGCTTTATAGACAGTGGGCTGGACTGATACAAAGCTAACTGAAATGGATTTGGGTTTATTGTTATCCCATTTGTCCTCTCCCTAGTTGCTGGATTCGTTTCCCTGTTGCAACTTGTGCTTAAACTGGGTTGTTAAGCAGAAGCTATTTTTGTACCACAGGACAGTACAGCACCAAACACAGCAGAGAGCCCTTATGCTCATTTGCAGTCTGTAGATACTATCTATTGTGCAAAAGCTCTGTAGAACATACATGGGATCTCGGAGGCCCCAATGCTTGGCAAAACTTAACAAGACTGTCTTAGTTCAGCTTTTGTGTGTTTATGGAAAAAGGCCCTAAAATTTAACAAAGACACCGTTTTGTGCATTCTTACATGCACGTTTTTTTCTTTTTTTTTAGTAAATGCATTTTGAGACATAACAAGTAAACAGCTTACACAAGCCTGGGCCTGAAGCTGAGCACCTGCAACTTAAATAAGATCATCATTGTTTGAGTAGGGTTTAAATAATTTAGTACAAATTGGCTTTCCTATAGGTGTTGACAAGCACGTCATCACTACTTACTAATGAGTACAGGATTCCAGAGGACTGCAGAGATATCACACTCCTCCTCAGACTGCGCATGTGTCCCTCGAAACAAAGTATTTCATAAACAAGCACCTGGAGACCTTGATTAAAAAACACCTGCTCTGAATCTGTTGGGAGGACAGATTGCACAGCGTGCAGATGGCCTTCACAGCACGGGTTGCTGAAATTTCTGATATCTGTAGTCACTGAAATAAAGTTTGTTTCCCTTCCTCCCCCACACCAACCCAACCCTTTATGCTGGCTGCGCTGTGGTTGGTTTCGTGAAAGGAGTTTATGAGTGTGCCCTCAAAGAGGTGGTTGAGGGACAGTCTGCCACGCTCTGACAGTGACTGCAACCATAGAAATTATGAGTCTAACAAACCCTGCCTTTGTGACAGGACAGGCTGTTGTTATCACTGATTACCTTTTGGCCTGATATTGCAAAAATAGTGCTATTTGGTGAAAAGAGGATAAAGGCATCTCAGGGGTAGTTAGTGATAAGCAACCATCTGATAAGCCTCAACACCTGTTGCACAATTTTTTCCTATTCACGCCTGTGACTCCATGGATCGTTAACAAAAAACCATACAGATTTAATCAGGTCTGACATTCCCCCCTGAGTCCTGCAAGCTCTTTCTCTCCATACAAATGGGATCCCTCAATTTTAATGTTAGTTTTTCTGTTCTAGTGGTTCTGGTGCAAGGTTCTTGTAGGAGTTTCAGTGCTGTGCATTCAAAGATGGAAAATAACGAAGTCAGGAAGACTTCTGTCAGGTCTGGACACATGCGAGGAATTTCTGTGATGACTAGGGTCTGAGAGGGTCTCTGAAAAGGACTGGAATAGCCACATGCCCTGAATGACTTAACTTTTTGTGGGAAACCCAGGAGCCTTTTCTGTCTGTGTGTACGCATAATTTCAAAACTGATACATCACTCAGGGCTGGAAGCGAGAAGCTTGTCACATTTCCATGCTCAGCTACTGGCCCTTTCCAGAAAGCATCAAGCAGGCACCTTTCGGTTCCTTTAGGCATGCTTGTCGTACTGCAGGGGCAAGGCTTATTCAAGAGGGTCCAGTTAGCCAGACAGCAAGTGCAATACTCTGACAGGACAAAGGTGGGAAAACCATTTAAAGATTTTGTTTCTAACCTGGTCATCTGCAAAGCAATTGAGAAAGTGAAATATTTCCAATAAAATAGAAGCCAACCCCTTGCTGCTATTCTGATCTACAGGTTGAAATGATGACTACAGCCTCCTTTTGTCAGGGTTCTGTATTACAACCTCGGATCTCAGTCCTGCCAGCATAGCAACCTACAGATCCTTCCTAGAGCTGTCCTCAGCCTGCACTAAGTATAGATTGCTTTGTTTTCACATGCGGTATAACTACAGAGGCCACCCCTGAGTCATACGGGCTGCTCTCAGAAAACTCTCCCATGTGTCATTCCCTTGTTTGCCAGCTCAAGAACCTGTATAAGACTCAAGTCATCTCAAGGGCTCGGAAGACGGAGTGATTTCAATAAGGGCAGCAGAATCCAGGAACTCTGACTGTCAATGTCCAGTCCTGCTTGGAGCCAAAACTCTAACTAACTACTTTTTGATTTTTAGCAGAAAATTAGACCTTGTCACCCTGGCTTGCTAAAGCCAAATATTGCTTTTCCAACTTTTGGGCACTTTTACACTTCCATCTCCCACAGCCACTGAAATTACTTCAAGCATTTGGCAGAAATAAAGAAGTCAATATTCCTAAGAAACAAAAAACAGCTTCTAGACCAATTAAGAGAGCATCATTGATAGGTCAGATGAAACACACAGAGTATTGTTTCTGTTTTTAAGAGAGAAATCTGGAGATGAAGGAGCAATTAACTTAATCTCAGTGTAATACAAAGTGTTAGAATGATATATGAAACAGTTTAATCATCTTGGGATAAACAAATAACAGCTAATATGTAACTTTTATAATTGATCCTTATTTATTTCTTCAGGTTAATTGAATTTCACATTTGATAAGCTAGTCAATTTAGAATCCTAATCTGCAAGGGTTAATTGAAACTCCTCTAAAAATGTGCTTACTCACATCTCCTGCTGTCCAAGCTGATTATGCAGTGTGTCATGGGCAACTCTACGGGCTACATTTCACTATGCATGGCCTGTTTAAAGCAAGTCAGGCGGTCATTCCCCTTTGCTTATTACAGCTTAGGCTTCACACCCTATGGGACATCACGTCTGAAAGAGTAATCACACCACAAGATAAAAGAATATTCAAAATTTGGAGAAGGGATGGCCATGGAAGATGCTGACCACCATCCAAATAAAGTGAATGAAAAGAATCAGTTTGGCTTCAGTGAGAGCTGGACCTGATCCCATGACTTCTGGGAAAAGTTTAAAGATGCAGTTTGTTCCACTGGGAATTGGGGATATGAAAACGGATATTTAATGTGGTATGAAAGGAGAGAATGCAGGATCATTTTACTCGTATAGGAGCAAAGGAAGGAGCAAAGCACATGTGAGCCAAAGCGAAGGCTGCACGTAACAGTTCCACTCATCTCTATGTTTTAAAACAAACAGCAAGAAGAAGCAAAGTCCCTGGAAGGCAGACTGGAGATTACCAAAAATAATTCTATTAATAAAAACCAAAATGCATAAACCAAAGATATGTATTTAAGAAATGCTAGCAAATAAAGGCTATGCTCATGGTAGAGTATGTTACAGTACCTTGCTGTCCCGATTCACAGGCATGACTTCAGGCTTCACACAAACAAGTTATTTCCATCAGCCCAGGTGTGGAGAGGCAGCCTGTCTTCTGAGCTGGGAAGTCAAATGAGGCTAGATATGATCCGAGGTGCAACTTTCTCTTGTGTTCTATTTGCTAAAGGAATAGGAAAAGATCAAACAAAACTGTATATAAGGAAAGCATACCTTAACCATACTAGCCCTGTGTGCCCATGGGGAAGGACAGAGTCCTCTTTTTTTTTTAAATGATCTGCAAACCTAAAGTAAAGAAAGTATGCCTTAACCACACTAGCCCTGTGTGCCACTGGAGAAGGAGAATCCTTCCTTTCTCCTAGCACACCACTTCTCTTCACAACTTGCAATTCCCTTCCACTGTTATATGATGGCAGTCTGGACTTCTCCTTGTTTAACCAAAAATCCCAGGCTGCTCAGCGTAACTGTTAGATGGGAATTTTTCCTTAACTAAGCATTTGTTTTGCACCCGTTGGAAAATATCAATTCATCACAAATGTCATCGGAAAGGCTTTTAGGTTTGGGATGGAGCTGAGAGAAGCCAACAGTCCAGGGATTAGGGCTCTGAATCAGAGAAGGGAAGGACTTGAACTCTGGTGTCCCACATCCCAGATGAGTACACTAACCACTAAGCTATTCCAAGGCAGGAGGTGAGTCTGTCTCCGCTCAGAAAAATGTCTAAAGGGCTGGATTTTGTTCCAACATAGCGCAAAAACAAATTGCAAAGCTTCTTTCCTCTACCCCCCTCCTTTAAATTGAATTCTTGTTCTCCAGCCAGCCCAGCTTGGTAATAGTTTTGTGTAAGTTAAATAGACCAGACACGTTTGTTCCTGTTGGTATTTAATAGATATTCAGTCACAAAAATGGAACAAATAAAGCAGTCCGATCTGTGTTAAGAGATATGTAAAGCTGACGTCAAGATCAGACCTAGAGAGGGGCAGCTTAACAGCTTAAGGCTTCAGAGCACTAAATGGAAATACACGCATCATGGAAAGCATGGTTACTCTTAGCATTTCAAGTGCCATGAACATTTGGAGCAGGTATGTTTGTAAGTCTCCCTTCAACAGGGGTCTAAAACAGCTGTCTCTTTCTTTCTGGTGACTTACCTACAGATTAGGGTTCAAGTGGAGGCTTTATGGGTAAAAAAGGCACAGATCGCTATGCCCGCCACCCCCTTCGGAGACGGCAGGGTCAGGGAGCCGGTACCGCAGGACGTGTCGACCTGCGCCCCCGCTCCTCGCTCCGCCGGGGCCGGGGCCGAGGCCGGGGCCG
>NW_009220965.1:0-4187 GCF_000690835.1 Fulmarus glacialis | reverse complement strand
GCGGGTGGGGCCGCTGCGCCCCTAAGGCTCTGCAGCTCTGCAACAACCCTGAGGGCTACCTGGCTGCCTACAGCCTCCTGGCTATCTTCCAAGGTAACGCGTCCCTGCCACCTTGTCCTGAGCCTCAGGCCTGCTGCCCTCCTCTCCAGCTTCCCTGTGGGACCCGGCCCCTGCAGGCCTTCCCCTGCCCGGGGCACATCTCGCTCGCCATGGTGGAGCTGCGGGGGAAGGCAGCTGGGAGCTTGGGCTGGGGAAGGCAGGGGAAGAGTGGTGGTGATTTGGGTAGTGGGTGAGGGGAGGCAGGGTTCCTCCAGCTGCCCGAGTCTGGTGCTGTTACTGAAGAGTGACAGTAGTGGCTTCACTAGGGGAAGAAAGTACTGTGCCCTGGGTAGGGAAGTTGCTCATACTCCTAGAGTATTACTCTCTCTATGTTACTCTGTTCCTTCTTTTCTTCTTTTGCTGCCTCCCTTTTTGACCACTGCTGAGTCCATGGTCCCATCAGCTCTGTGCTTCATGTTCTTGCCTGTACTGCGTCCCCATTGGTCACAGTGCTCCATGTGTGCCTCACAGGTTGAGACATATGAGCCAGGGAATAAAACACACAATATAAATCAATAGACAAAACTGTAGTGCCCTAGCATGTATGTTGTTGCCTGCTTGCTAATTAGAAAAGTACCTTGGCATGGTTGGGTGGGACTTAAGGTAATTAAGATGGCTTTAAAAAAACCTGGTTTTGTTTTGTGGGTCGCAGTGCAGCCATCTATCTAACACTTAACTAAGGGCTTAACTTAACCTTGGGGGGAACTTGAAATTTAGCTTGCTCTTCATTTCTGTTGTTCAGCTTCAGGTATTCTTGTGCATATTTTTGGGCTTATGTACAAGATTTGTTAGGGCCTTGGCAAGCCTTAAGCTTAGAAAGTAGTGATAATGGCTGAGGGGGAGGGGAAAGCATTAGGGTACCAAATGTACCCTAATTGAGGTTTGTAAAGCTTAGATATTTGTCTGTCAAATGGAGCTATTGGATTAATGTTCAGAACCCTTCAACTTTTTTGGACTAGGTAGGCAAGAAAACTGTGTTCCCTGAAAAATTATGAGGCTTTAAAGCTCATCCTTGTTGCTCTTAAAGAATGAGACTGCTATAGAAGGGTGGGGGGAGATGTAGAAGAAGAGCATGTCGAATATGTGTGGGATATGGATGGCTGCCTTCCTGCCTGGAACCACACTGAGGTAACTGGGATGGTCTGAGGAGAACTGAGCAGGAGGTTCTGCTTAAAACCTAGAAGGATCTGACTGCTGTTTGTGTTGCTTGGGAAATCCTTAGATGAACCCGTGTCTCTCAGTATGTTTTTCCATGAACGCTTTCTGATTTCAACCTGTTTAGAATTTGATCTTTTCTCAGCATACACGTGTTGTGTTAGAAAAGAAGTATCTAGAAAGTTTTGGGCAGAGCCTGTTGTTCCTTGCTTGTATTTGAAAGGCTGTGCTACAGGTGGTAGGACCAGGAGGTGATTACTGTTGCAGTTGTCCTGCTGTTAGCTCAAATTTATTTTCCCTAACATAGTAAAAAGAAAGAGAGGGGTGGAAGAACTTCTTACATAGGAGATTTCAATGGCAGCTGCGTAGTAGACGACTTTCAGATCATGCATGTATATTTTTGTAGATTAAGAATACGGATAGGCAACTAAAAATGCCCTGGATGTAACATTGAAAAGTTTCAGATTATATTACACTATACAAAGTGTCTTGAATTTTTCAGCACTTCTAAATTTGCTATAGCAATATTTCTTAAAATCCAGTTTGCTGTGCTGATCTGATCGTCTGCTCAGCTGAATAAGGAATTCAGTACAATTTAAATTTTATCTCTTTTTAGTAATGTGGGTAGTTTCCCAGGGATAAAAAGTTTTGTATCATAAGAATATCTGTCCCCTTAGGATGCTATGGGTGTTGGTTATGCCACTTATCCTGGTCTTGGTCCAGTTATGTAACTGTAGATATATGCCAGACCTCAGAGAGGCACCTATCTAATCTAGTGCAGATTTAGGGCCTTGATGTAAGGAAACTTCTGATGCTTGTTTTGCAAGTTGATGTAGGCATGGCTATTATAGACCTTGTGGCATTCTTAATGATGTGTTATCTGGATTTTCTGAACAAGTACCTTTCCCTTGGCTAGATTGTAGAAAGGAAATTGGGCACTGAAGACTCAACTTGCAACTCTTTTTGAGAAGCAGAAAAAACAAAAATCATTTTCAGACAAGAAATTCAGTGCTGCATGTGAAATGTGCAAAAATATTCAGGTCTTGCAGCTTCAGAACAGCACACAGAACACAATTGGGATTTTGACATTATGTGGGTTACTACTGAAATCTAGCTTTGGGTTTAATTATTTAATTTATCCTCCAAATCACAGAAACCATCACTGAGGAAAATAAAATATATCTATAAAACTTGCTAATGCTAATGTGCTTCTAGGAGAGTTTATTCTCTAATGTGCTGAAGAGTAATGAAGTAATCAATGCACTTTTGATGTATAAAGTTATTGTACTAGACTTTTTACACAATGAGTGAACATAGTAGGTAGTTATCTGCAGTGACCTGTGTATAGATTTTTGTGTATGTGTGTCTAACTGAAGGCATGTATTTATTAGGTGATTTTCTAGCTGCCCTAGAAGAGAGGTTATTTTTGTCATTAGCACTTGATTTGCTGTATTTCAGCTTCTCAGAAGATTCCAGGTGAAACTTAACCCTTCATTTCTGGCTGTTTCTGTTTCAAGTACATGTGAAACCTGTATTTCCAGAATAGAAAACACTTCTTTACGTAGAACATGGTTACATGACTAATACCTGCTCTCTGTATGGTACTTAAGAGTTGCATAAATGTATGATTGCATCTTGTAATACAATAACCAGATATGCTGCAGTTCATAGCTGTAGTAGCAAACAAGGTAGAAGTTATCTGACTATTTTGAGTACAAGAAGGACTGTTTATTCCTCATGTCAGTAATAATTTTATTAAACAAAACAAGAGAACCACTGTTTGAGAGTGGTCCAGTCTCATCTGTCTGAAAACTTTGGATAGCACTAGTATCCAAATCTCAATTTCGATTTGCAACTGGAAAGACTTTTTAATTATTTTCGTAGGGTTTTTTTTCCTTTTAATTGGGTGTCTGCAAACCACTGCTTTAAAGCCAGCATACTTAGACCAACTGTAGAGCACGTTTTTTTGTTAAATGGGTGAAGAAAAAATACTCTTGTTTTTCATTAGAGCAAATGAAGTTAGTTTATGATTAATCTGGATTTTGTGGGTCAGTACACACTGTACCTAAACCTCTAACAGATGTGGCAGGACAATAAGGTTTTGGATGAGAAGTTAAAAAATAATTTCTATACTAGTGTTTAAGTGTTGAGATGTCATTGTAGGATTTGTTTTTCAGATCAAGTTAGTATCAGCCAGGTTCCATCTTTCCTGAAGAGACTTTAGTGATTAATCCCTAGATGATGGCATTGGAGAAGTTATGCTACCATTCATCACATCTGCATTTTTACAGATGAAATCTAATTATCCAGTAAAATTAACTGCAAGGTTTTATGGCTTTTAGGATGTAAATGAAAGGTGGCAACTTCACAACAGGTAAAAGACAATGTCTTCTAGTTCTGTAATTAACTTGCCACATAGCACACCTACTTCATCCGAAAGTTTTAAGGCCTTAGTAAATGTTTGAAGTGCTGGCAAATGGGAGAAACTCGTTTGTTCGTTCCTTTATGCTAGTATTGTTCTTTGGTCAATGCTCCTTAAGAAGAAAAGAAAGCTGCCAAATGTATAAATAATGGCAGTGGAGTAACACCTGAATAATTCTGTTAATCCCATGTGAATTTAAGTGTGGTGGTCAGACTGACCGGTGAAATTGTCATCCTTAATAAAAAGGCCATAGTAGCTATTAGAAAATGAAGACTCTGCCAAGAGCTGCCTCTTTATAGAAAGCTGAAGTGTTTAGTTATGATGGGGATTGCACTGATAAGAAAACAGCTGGTTGATCACAGATTTGGAATAATTTTTTTTAATATGTAGAGCACTCTAGGCAGATCTGTTGAAGTCTGTTCAGCCTGTGTAGTTCTGGATGGTGCAATGCTTGTTGAAAACTAACTAAAACCCATTGCTGTTGCCAGCCATCTGTTTTTTTTATATATAT
>NW_009220964.1:0-5780 GCF_000690835.1 Fulmarus glacialis | reverse complement strand
CCCGATATCTGGGTATTTCTCTGCACCTATTTATAAGAGCATAACAAAAGTTATGGATGCTCCAAGCTGCTGGCATCTGCCTGCATTGCTTCTTCCCGACCACACTGCCCTGTCCCATGGAGGGAGATGGAGCACAGCCCAGGGTCTGCATCCCTCAAAGTGCCCTTCCCTTCAGGAAGTGTCCGTGATGGACCTGACCACATCACAGTGCCAAGAACAAAGAGGAGAGGAAAGCAAAATGTCTCTTCTTGTCTCCCAGGTAGGACAAATTAACACTGGGCCATGGAAAGCATAGTAACACCTTTATGAAAGACACAGTTTGTGGACAATCAATTTGCCCATGTTTCCTGGACAGAGAAAACGTGTGATAAACCATAAAGTTAAAACCATACAAAGTGCAGAAAGTTCATAGTTGTCTCTTTCACATATGAGTGAGACAGATTCAGCCAGATTCAGTAAATCTTATCTGTCAGAACATCCCCGTGGTCCCAGTGCTGATGCTCCCATAAGCAATAATATGCTGCCTAGAATCAACAATAATCAGAAATTATCAGGTGTCCTTGGTACATCTCATCCACCAAAACATTGAAACAAACCAATTTAACAGCAGCAACACCAACTTGTACAGATGTATGAGGTACCCTAGACGAGAGTGAGGCTTTCAGCAGCAGTCTAGCTCTGGTACTGTCTTGAAGCAGGGTAGAAAACTCATTTTCAAAGCCCTGGCAGAAATCAATTTATAGGTTTTGAAGAGAGAGAAACAGTCTTCAGATGACATCCTGGCCTCAGACCTCTTCAAAGAGCAGAGGGACAGAAGCCTTAATGATTGCAGCAGTCCCTATGATTTTCAAAGCCATGATTTCCCTCTCACCTAGACAAAGTTGGGGCAAGATGCAGTTGTTTCCTTGCAAACTCCTATTCGTATTGCTTCATCACCCAGTCTGCCCTTGGCCATGGGAGAACTCATCTTCACAGCATGTGCTGACTGCATCAATATGTGCTGATGAAGCAAGATATTCAGTCCTAAAATCCACATCTCTAGCTGAGTAGTTCCTGCCATAAATTCACAGGTATTTCTGTGTAACTAATTTAGAGATTTAGTTCTTGCTGTTCTGATCCCATTCTAGGGTTTGCCTCAGACTGTGAGGAGTCTGTACCACCCTGCAGCTCCTGTAACACCATTGGGAAAAAACTGCTTCAAGGAATATCACCATCCAAAGACCTTCTCCCCATGCTTCATCCCCCGTATAGGTGGACATGCACCCCTGGATATGCAGACTAATCCCCTGCCAGAGAGTCCCGTGTGCTGAGCCAGGACAAATCTGGTTATTCCTGATGTGCTTCCAATGGGAGGCAAGAGGAGAACCAGCTGGATGCTGCTGTGATCCTCCTCTGCCACCGAAGTCCAGAGGACAGAGGCAACCCCTGCCAGCCGTCCCAATAGCTGCGTGGGAGCCTGCGTGCGGGGAGCCTCCGGCCCGGTGTGAGGCTGCTGCCCTCTGCCTTCCTCTCCAGCAGGGACAGGCAGCTCCTGGCAGGTGCTCTCCGCGGGTCCTGGGAGCAAGCTGCCGGGGAGCGGGAGGGCTGTAATTACAGAGATAACTCACACCATGTCACCCAACAATGATACATGAAAATGCTACATAAACCCGTCTATCTGGTGCTCTCGATTTATCTTTCTGCCTCTCTATTTATTTCTTCCTCCAGCCTATCGCTCGGTACCGTGCAGGAGCTGGAAATGCCAGCTGCTGAAAATGCAATTTGTTTTGATTCACCAACATCTTCCAAAATATCTCCGTGACCTCTTGAATCTTTTTGCAATAAATTATGATAATGATGATTTTTATTTATATTAACAAACTGCAGTAGCTCAGCATGGCCAGCAAATATACAAAAAAAAAAACCCAACCAAATATACATACATTACTTTCTTTTTTAAGCAATGAGGCCTTAAAACAGTATCAAACAGGGGTGGCTTTTCTCTCTTCTCCTTTTCTAAAAGGCATCAGTACCAAATTTCTACCCTAATTATAACAATGCTTCTCCTAATGAAAGAATTCATTTACCTTCTCTAATCAGCTGGCTGGCTTCGGAAATTACAGCTGATCAGTGTGGAGGAGGAGCTGCAATAAAGGTTTGGAGGAGGCAACTCACAGTTTCCAAGGTACCTCAGAAATTAGGAAGCCACATCTACAGGAGGTGTAAATTGGTGATGCTGTTGAGAACCACATGGCAATGCTGGTCTCTGTCTCTCTGGGGAATCTGGCTCCAAAGTCCTGGAGACCTTCCTGCCCCTGTGCAGCCCCACTCTGCTTCCAGGAGAGGGAATCGTGAGCTGCATCCAGGGGTGGAGAGGAAAAAGCACTGCTAATGAAAAGTGATTTCAAAGCACATTAGTCTGTTCTTGTTTCTTTTTTCATGGGGGAAAACAGAGATGCTGAGCCAAAAAGGTGGCTTCTCCCAGTCCCTGGAAGGCCACAGGCAGCGGTAGTGCAGGCTCTGGGAATCCCAGGGGGTTTGGGGTATTTCTGCTTGGCATGCAGGGCTGCACAAGCGGTGCACTGGCTCCTTGTTGCAGCATGGCGGGACTGCAGGTTGTGTGCTGGCACATCTGAAAAATTAGGGACCGAGTTTCTCTCTCTCACACTGCTTTTGGACAAGGGGCAATGCAGTTTTGGGGGCTATGTGTGGGCTCACTTAGCCTCTTCTCCATCAGTCCGGTTGCAGTGGCACTCTGGGGCTTGTTCTTTGCAGACTGCACCCTGGAGCAGAGGTCTCAGCACAAGCTGCTGGGAGGGGGCCTGGGACAGCCCCCAGCTCTCCCCCTCCTGCTTTATAAGCCCCCACGCCCCAGCACAGTCCCCACATGCCCAAACATACCTTACGCCAAGCTCAATCTGGGTGGTTTGTGAGGGTATGGGAGTTACAAACCAAGGGGAGAAGAGGTATAATGATGACCGTACAAGTCCTTTAAGACTTTTCAGGACCCCTGGGTGCTAATCTGCCTGAACAGAAGCTGAGCATGTATCACCATGCTTGAAGGCTTAAAATGGTCAGTGGGCATTAGCAACATCTCATGATTAACTCATTCCATCAGTGACTAGTGACAAAAGCCCTCACAACATGATGAAGGCTGTCTCGGGGACGTGATCTGAGTGATGCAGTTCTTTGCACAGTCCTGGCCTGGACTGACTTTCTGCTGCCAAGCAAGTCACTAATGCTCTGTGTGCTTCTGCTGCCCTGTAGTGATGAAGCTCAGTGTGGTACGAGGCATTAGGATATCTAATATGGACAACCACACCTCAGGTTTCTGGTCCTGTAGGTGCAGTCACAGCAAAGCAGTGCGGAGCCATCTCCTACACCGTAGAGGATTCAGAATTACCACTACCAAACAAGCTGTGTTTAGAGCCTCATACTCATGTATAAAGACTTACTCAACAGGAAAAAGCATCAGGCGATGTGGGACCAGTTCCAGGGTATGGATAACTGGGTAGTCATAGGAGCAACCGAAATTTAAGGTCTGCTCTTAGGAAGCCTTTGGAGAGCAGAGAATTTGTGGACTGGTGGTCCAAATGCTCCTGACTGTGAGGCTGACTTTGGCTTTGTGTTGGGAGGGATATGGGCTTAGCTGCATGCACCAACCTCACGCTACCAAGCAACATGACAGAAGGTGCCGGGCTCATGTAGCCTTGAATGGAGAACCTGCTCAGCAGGGTGTTGATTTCAGCAAATGTGGGCCTTCTTGAGCCTTGGTACATGAGGAGATGGGGATTTTTAATGTCCCAGTCACTGCTAATTTTTCCTTTCCACTCTGCAGTCTGAACTACTCTAGGATGGAATCAATGCACAGACAGCTATCTGCTTCTACTTGTGAGTCTGAATGTCTCTAACAGGGTCATGGAGGCACCAGCAGGGTCTGAGGGTACCAAGTGAGCTCAAAGATGCAAAGCAGACTGTTGCTCTCACTGCAGTGAGATCACTACTTCTATGAAGAAAGACCCTACCCTCGCAGGCGCTAGGTACCCTCCTGGCAGCATGCACAGTCCATGATTTATAAATAAAAAAGCACCTTAAGTTTGCCGTGGCTGGACAGGGTAGGATGTTGTATCCCAATCTCCCATCTGACTCCTCAACAATACCCCCAGCACCAATTCTTCATCCCTCTCTGTCCTCTCAAACCATCGCAGTGCTGGGATTTGCAGACTCATTGACGCAAGCCCTTGCCTCATGTTTTCACAAGTTTTTGGGAAGTGCAACAGGAGTGCTGGAGCAGGAGCTCTGAGAATGAATGAGGGAGACCCAGCAGCTCTGGATCAGCTTTGGACAGGGGCTGAGTCTGGGATGATCAGGTGTCGAATGTGATCACCAGATGTTTCTATTAAGAATAATGCCACTCTTTTGCCGTATGGTGAAATCAGCAAAAGGGTTTAAGCCCAAAATAAACCCAATATAACTGACTACCAGCACTGCCCCAAAGTGTGCATTTACCCCTGGGTCACTAGCACAGACATAGCATGGACAAGTGTAAAGTATAAGAAAAGTTCTTTTAAGACTATCGTAGTTTAACCCCAGCCGGCCACTGAGCACCACCCAGCCGCTAGCTCACTCTCCCCGGGTAGGATGGGGGAGAGAATTGGAAGGGTAAAAGTGAGAAAACCTGTGGGTTGAGATAAAGACAGTTTAATAGGTAAAGCAAAAGCCGCACACGCAAGCAAAGCAAAACAAAGAATTCATTCACTACTTCCCATTGGCAGGCAGGTGTTCAGCCATCCCCAGGAAAGCAGGGCTCCATCACGTGTAACGGTGACTTGGGAAGACAAACGCCATCACTCCGAATGTCCCCCCCTTCTTCTTTTTCGCACAGCCTTATATGCTGAGCATGACGTCATATGGCATGGAATAGCCCGTTGGCCAGCTTGGCCAGCTGTCCCGGCCGTGCTCCCTCCCAGCCCCCTGCGCACCTGGCAGGGCACGGGAAGATGAAAAGTCCTTGACTAGCGTAAACATTACTTAGCAACAACTAAAACATCAGTGTGTTGTCAGCACTATTCTCATACTACATCCAAAACACAGCACTGTACCAGTTAATAGGAAGAAAATCAACTCCATCCCAGCCGAAACCAGGACGAAGACACGAACAAAGGGGCACAATATGCACTGAGGAAAGACAGAGATCAGCCAACAACCCAAGTGTGTGCATGGACACTGCAAGTATACACGGGTATAGCGAGGTTCTCATCTCCTCCTACCTAGCCACAGGTATCTCCCCTCAGGTGACCCTCCAAGAAGGTAAAGCTCTCCTAAATACATGGTACTCCTCATTGACATGCTTCTGTCTGGGTGTTGCTTGTCATGCCCCAGGCTATATCACATTTTCCTTCAGGTTACATGGTTGCTGAGTAGCAGACCTTACTATGACTCAGGAAGGCCCTAGCCTTTCACATCATTGAGCAGAAAGGGCCTGGTGGTTTGTACTGCACTTTACACCCAGGAGGAAAATCTCCTCACCATCATATCGGGACCGAGCCATGCTAGGGAGTGGCTGGCTGGGATAGCCAGAGCCTCACCAGAGCATATTGACTTTTTTCTAACCAATGGGTACAATAATGTTTTAATGTTTAAATAATATTTTATTAACATCATAGTAATGGCAACACAAGGCTGCTGGAAATTGGCCTGCGAGAAGAGAGGTCCCAGAGCAGAGTTAGGAATCAGCACCTGTGTGGGTGGCACTGCAGAGAAACACTGTTGCTTGATGAGGTTCAACAAGGCCAAGTGCA
>NW_009220963.1:0-9356 GCF_000690835.1 Fulmarus glacialis | reverse complement strand
CAAGTCGAGTCCATTTTGTCAGTGATGGTAATTGGTCTGTGATCTCCCCGTCTTTATCTCAACCCATGAGCTCTTCCATCTTATTTCCCTCCCTGTCCTATTGAGGAGGGGGAGTGAGAGAGGGGCTGGGTGGGTGTCTGGCAGACAGTCAATGTCAACCCACCACACTCTCATAATACTTAAGAAAAAACATTGCCTAATACTCCAGTAGTCCAGTAAACTTACAGGACAACCTAAAATGAGATTTGATCTTTTGTAAATCTGTGAAACCCATAACATGACATGCAGAGAAATAATATGAGCACTTGAGAGAACAGGGAAGAGAAATTAAGATATAATTCAGGCTGTGGCCGAGAGCTGTTCCACACACAGATCTCATGTTGATGCTAACCATGAAGCAGCTGCAAGCCGTAGTCCTGGACAATAAATGTCTCTAAAAAAAATGGTTTGTCATTTTTATAGAGTTGAAAAATAAACAAGAAGCAAACCCTATGACGAGATGAATTTGCATAAAATAGGTAAGAACTTTAAGCTATTTCTTTTGGTTTTTCTTTTACTGGAGATGCTTAATCAGAAAAGGACAAGTGGATGGAGACACAAATAAGAGACTGGAGGGGCTAAATATCTTCTGCTTGTTTGGACAACTACAAAAGTAGAATAAATATTTTACTAAAAAGATCAAGATATATTTGAATACATTCATTTAAAACAACATTCTGTGTCCAAGTGGCGTCTTTATTTTCATGGAGATGCAGAGGATTTATATGAAGAGATGCAAAGGATGCATACGTGCATCATAGAAAACACAGCGTTAGGACTTGGTTGGTCAAAGAATCAAGAACTCAATGAGCTTGTTCTCATTTCTTACAGAATTAAAACTCTCAGCAATGTCAGGCAGAAAAGTTTTGAGGCTGAGCCTCACCAACAATATTTTAGCTACCAATTACATTTTATATTCAAACATTGTCATCAAAGAGTGAGGGATACAAGGAAATCAATCTATTTCTCTTATCAAAGACGTGAAAGGTAGTAGAAGTACTGATCCCAGTCTGTAAACACTGATACAAGAAAAAGGTAATGAATTTTAGAGAAACCTTCTATCTGTTTAGCCAGAATATAATAGCAAAAGTGGATCAGAAACACATTTTTAAGATTAGTTGACTAAAGGAAAAAAAATTGCTATGGAATATTGTGGCTTTGCCATCATTTTACATTTTTAGGTTGAGACTGGATATATTTATAAAGTTATATGACCACAAATGGCTGGATGTCATAAAAGAAGTTCCAAGTATATAATTTAGACTAGACTAGCATTTGTTCATTCTAGCCCTAAAGTGCATGCTTACATGAACTGGTGATTGCAATAAAGCCTAGCAAATTTGATAAAGCTGACTAAGATATTCTCTTGCATAAAAGTTGCCATTTAATTAACTAATTTTTAAGTTATTTTCAAGTGCTGTATTTAATCTTTTCTTAGTTCATCTGTCTATATGTAATAAGAAGTTAACAGGAAATACTTGAATGACATACCAAAGATACGTATTGGAATGAATTTGTGCTAAACAGTGAGCTGTAATCTGTTAGCTAATTCACCTGGAATTTCATGATACGCAATTTTTTCTTTATAGTGTGTTTTGTATTGCAACTTTTTAATGACAACTGTTAATTCTCATGTATTTATTTTTAAAGTTTGGAGCTATTTCTATTGTCTTACTGGGTAACATTTTCTGTTTAATAAACTCAGTTTGTGATAGATTTTGTCCCAGTTTAATAGGGAAATTCATGGGTTTCGCTTGCTCTACATTTTACTTTCTGGGTACATCAGATTCTGCTTAGAGACCTAACATCTGTTGGCACTATTCATGCCTGGACATTATAAAACATTTCAAACTGCTCTTGATATATAGACAGTCACTACAGTCTGCATGTAGCATTTTTCAGCAAAGCAATATTTTGTGTTACATGATATTTTGAAGCAGTGTCCTTGTAAAGAATCCCATCATATGCAGTAAATTTCATCTATGTAGTCACAATATAATTTTATACTTGGAAGAATCTGTGCTGCTTCTTTTTGCCATCCATGAAGAATTACTTTTAGTCTATTGTAAGGTTGGATCATTTTATCTCTGTTTGAGGCTGACATATTTTGCTGAAGAGGTGGACAGTACCAGCATCATTTACTCTAAATATTTCTTCATGCAACTCCCTTCTTAATTTATAGGTTACTTTGAAAGCATAAACTTCATTTAATAAATATTCTTCAATTTAATGCTAATTGTTTGAAGCTGATATGACATTTCAAAAATTGTTTCCACAAGATGTGTCTGTCAAAATTTACCTCAAATGATTTCAAGCCCAAATAGTTGATGAAATTGCTGACAATTAGAACATACGTTCTTGCTTTTTTCTCAATATAAATATATTGTGACTCAACTGGAAGTATTAATCACAACGTAACTATTCTAGCCTAATAAGAACTAATTGGACAGAAGACTTTTTTTTTTATTGCTCTATTTACTGTGAATACTTGTATGTATGAAATCTTCATCGGACAGTATCCAATGCAATGTATTTTTATGGTGTTCTTTACATATCTTTTAAATATTTTTTTATGTCATTTGGGTAGCTTGTGTCTTTTTCCTAATCACACTCACATACCATGACCCTAGAAGTGTTCAAATGTTCAGTGAATCTTGCTGAAAATGTTCAACAAAGCTCACCAGGAAATGTTGATTCTGTTTCTGTGGAAAACAATTACCATCAAAGCTTGCCAAGAGGTTAGAGTTTTCATTAAAAGCCCCCAAACTTGAAATTTTGATTTTCCTTTATTTTTTGTACCATCTTTCAGCTTTTGGTGCCAGCTCTCTCTTCCAATCCTTTAATTTCAATAAATTTGAAATGTTACTACCTACTAAGAGGCCAGTTTAATTAAAAAAAATAGTATTTCATAAAAATATTTTCAAGCAACTTTAGTTCTCAAGGTTTTTATGCTTATGGGACCTCTATAAGTTTGTCTCATCATCCAAATTAAATTTTACTCCTCAAACTTACCATTTAGGTATTTTTTTCTCTTTTGCCGTTTGCCAATGTGGTAAGTTACTACATCTTGAGTGAACCAATGGTACCTGATCATGCTCAAATTTCTGTTCTTTTACAGCGAAATAAGAGTCAAATTTAAAAAAAAAAACAAACCCTCCACTAATAATAAAACTGAACTTAAACTGACTGAAGACAACCTAATTTATTTCATATTGCAATGAACTAGAAATATGTATACCGTCAATTACCACATTTCAGCTCAAAGAGTAATTTTCAGTTAAGATGCTTATTCTGGCATACCTATATAAGAGTCATTCTATGCTATTCCATTTATGTTTTCAGATCAATGTGGGTTTTTTTTCCTGCGCTCAAATTGAATACAACTTTGGCCTTTCAAGCCTGGAAAGATAGTTGCGAAGCAGCAGGAACCACCATTCCTGAATTGTGCTGGGATGTCCCTCTTCATAAAAGAATTTTAGATCTGGTAATGTCAGGAGTGAAAGAAAATGTTTGCTATTATAGCTCATGCCATCTGAAAAAGGGATGTATTCTTTACTCAGCTTTTTTGCCATTATGAAGTCAAAAGGTCTTTGGAATTCTGTTCATAGAACTCTAAAAGTTAAAATATTTTGCTTACATAACGTGTAAATGTATATTTTATCTTTCAGCATTAAAAATGTGCATTAAACTGGTAATGGCATTATTAGGTCAGGAGCATTAGCATTATGTGGTAGAGGGTGCATATACGCACTTGCATGCACCCCTATGCCTAAGAAACAGCACTCCAGAACCCACTACACAAGAAGTTGCAGCACTATCAGGCGGAGAGCTTGAGGCTCAGAGTTGAGAACATTGTGAATTTAATGTTTACTACGCAAATCTCGCCGCTTGGAGCCCTCCCTGCCCCCCCCCATCAGGAAATACATGCATCTTACTCTCTACTTCTGGTAAAGCAAGGAAGAAATACGCCTTATCGTCCTTTAAATCCCCAAATAATATCTTCTCAAGCCACACAGAACCACACCTTTGAACTTCCGCTGTTACTTAAAATTTTCAGTTTGAAAACTGCAACTTTTTACAGCAGGAGGATAGGAGGAAATACCCACAATCTCCCAGATTCTTTTACTCCAGCCTGGAAGAAAGAGTAGGTGGGGAATGGGAAGCTTCATGAAGAAGCAGTTCCACAGCTGTAGTATATCCACCCACTACAACAGTGCAAACCAGATGTTATTTTTTGATAAAATAGCCACAGAATGAGACTGACTTTGTATTACATTCCCACGTATTTAGAACGGTCACCTTGCAAGTCCAGGTAAGTGATATTGCTGCTGCTAGTAATATGCCACAGACTCTGTACCAATTACAGCACAAGGCCTCAGGACTTCTCAGGGTGTGTCTTCCCCTGCGCTTGTTTTAGCTGTAACAGCATATGCACCACCAGACAATAATTAAACTTGCTGTAGGTAAGCTTTCTGAAATTGCATGGATTTACTTCTAAAAGAAATTAAACTACATGTGGTAAGGGTATAATGAAACTAAGGAACCACTGCATAATTAAACTTGAGGACCGGTAAGAAAGGAAGTGTTAGCAATGGATTGAAATCATATAAAAGCAATCCCAAGTGGAGCAAGTCTGAGGAGGAAGAAAACTCACCACCATCAATATTCTCCTCCTTCCAGAAAAGGAACTTGAATGCTCACAACTTGCCATAAGAACGCTCTGGAAGGGTGAGCATAATACCCAGTGTGAAGAAACAAGAAATCTTGTCTATAGCAGTATGAAGTGCATCATTATTGGGAATGAGCTGTAATATTATATGTTAGTATCATTTTATTCAGAATAATGATAACTGTTTGTAGTACTTCGATTAGACTGGCAAGAAATTGATTAGACTCCCAATAAATACAAAGTGTTCTTTAGCCCACACATTGCAGAGGGTGCAATGCAGCAGAACATTCTTGCATTAGACTAATTTCTACAAAATGGTACATTTCTTAATTGCATTAATAATAGCCTTTAAAAATTATCTGCTTTTAAAGCAAAGCAGTAGTAAAAGTATTCTTTCCTATATGAAAAAATTACACATGCTCTTAATTCTTTAATATAGGTACCCATCCACAAGTCTTTAAATTTAATTTTGACAAGCTAAAATATTTCCTGCACAGATTAATGCCATATTACTATTATGAATTGAAACAGGTGATGCTACTGATTTTCCACAAATTGCAATGAGCAGCAAATCACTAAGAGACAACATTAGAAATTAGAAAAATTCTTTACATTGAGACCAAATTACCATGTATTGGTAACAGCGATAATTCTTTTGGGTCAAGGTTTGGAACGCCAATAGGACGTGCTTCCCAAGCTGCCAGTTTTTCATAGTATTTCTGCTAGTCAATAAGCTGTACCATTCAAAAAGTCATCCAGAATTGATCTACTAAGAGAATACTAAAGCACAGCTCACATAGATCAGTTCATCACCAGTTTAATCAGTTAAAAGTAATACTGTATATTTTGTGGTATTATATTATCATCTCAGCAGTTCAGCAGCATACCATATAAGTATGTCAGCGCACATGTGACTACAGTACAACAGTATGTTAAAAGGTAAATAAAATATTTTAGAGAAGCAAAGTCTCCCCCACTGTGCTAACAATTTTTCTAGCCAAATTCACCGAAGTGGAAAGAAAGGAAGAGGTGAAAGTTCTGTCTGTGAACTAGTGGGTAACAGTTCGCCAGCTGCCCAAATCATTCTCAAGTACTTTGGCACATCTCTAGATAAAAATTATTATGGTTCAGAGGATTTGATGTAGACAGGAACATTTGTCAAACTATAACCAAACTTTTTCAATTTACATTAGTGAAGTTATGAAGCTGAACTATGGCAGCCACTTCCACTAATCTATTAGTTAAAGAAAAAAGCCACAAAGCATGACATGCCTTCAAATCTATCTATATCTGTAAGCAGATGTGTATATTCAGGAATGCATTTTAAGCATCATTAATACTGATACAGAAAGATACTGCAGTCATCTTTCATAACCATAGGTTTCACGGATGCAGTCTGCCTGAACAACCTTCTTCAGCTCAGTGTTCATCTGTCTTGTAGAAATGGTTCAGCATTTTCATTCATCATTTGAATGAAGTGTGGTAAAACTTCTACTTTCCCCCCCCCGCCCCCCCAAGCTGAACTAGTGTATTTTCATGGACTGTGCTTTCTGAGCCCATTAATAGTAATGATGTTATATAGTTCACTCTAGACCTTTCTATGGGCTGCTGCTCACATCAGAGCAAGTAATAAAGAGGCAAAGCCCCCCTGTATGGAAATGCATGGCTTCACTGGAGTGGGGTGAGTGGAGAGCAGTTAAAAGCTTCGACTAACAGAATCTGCTATTTTGCCCAAACAGAGAAACAAGTAAGCAAGCACAAATTTCTGAGGGACCCATCAGAAATAGAAATTAACTCTAGTATTTCCTTACAGATTTCATGCTCATACACATTCACAGGAGTAACCGATGAGGTCTTTTGTATGGCCTGTAGAGGATATTATTTTGAACTGCCTATTCATTGCATTCTGCTAGATATGTGAATAAAAGTGAAAGCTCACAACCTTCCCTCTGCCTTAGGAAGCTATCAGCTGTGCCAAATTACCATCACATTCTGAGCTATGCTGCACCCATCATCTCCCCAATCTCAAATGATTTTACAGCTTCCAGAATCATGATGATCACTATGCTTTGAAGTGGTCTTCAAATTTTGTGCTTGTGTGGAGAAAGGAATTAATCAATTTATCTGGAAATTGCTCGGTTTCCTTCCTCTATTCCAAGAGCTGAGCTGCTGACATCCATATCCAGTTTCTTCTCCATCTTTTCCCTTCAAAGGTCAGTTGTCCAAAAACATTTTGGGGCTGCTAAATATTTATTTTCCAGAGGACTCTAAGATACTGGTCTAGTCTGGGAGTCACAGCACAGAAAACATAACTCAGGAGAGATCAAACTGATACTCTCAATTCAGGATTGCTATGATCTAGAGTGAGTAAGAGTGCTTAAGGTTATAAACTACAGCAGTGCTGCACGGCCACCCTAGCATGCTCCACTGAATTATCTGCTTCTTGAGTGTCTACACCATGCAAACATAATATCATAATGTCATAACAGAAAAAGTATCTTTTTCTACTGTGAACTTAACTGTAAAATACAGAATAAGTACTGATAACAAAAAAACAGGTGAAAACAACCATCACATTTCTTCGCCCACCCAAGAAAGATGTAAGAGCAATAGGTTCAAATGACACTGTCAGGTAATCAAAGCGTGCTACAAAAAAAACCCCAACCCAAACAACAAAAAAACCCAAAAACCAAACCAAAAACAAAACACCAAACCCAAAAACCAAACCAAACCCAAACCCTCTAGGCATTCTCTACAAAGATCCACAAAGCAATCAAAGAAAAAGAAAAAAAACCATTAATTTGCCTGCTGCACACAACGAAGCAAACAATGGAAATATTCTGGGTATGCTCTCCAGATGTTGACAATGAATTTCCTTCAGAAGAAGCTAAGCAGGGGAACAGAGGGTCTCTCAAAACCATAAGGAAAACTCTTAGAACATAATTGTCACTCAGCATTGTACAGAAGAACAGCAACTGATAGACAGGCGTGGAAAGGACCCATTTTCACTTTATCAACAGTACTATGGAGAGGACAAGGAAAAAAAAGTTAGTATAATTATCTCTTGTTTTAATTTTATAATTATTCTCACTTTTGTCTGTTCACTTCCTTTCACACCATGGACATATCTTTCCTTTGTTCAGAAAACACAGACATTTTTCAGCTAGATCAGACACAAAAGACGACAAACCAGCAATGAAGCCTGAAGATACCTAGATGACATTAATTAGAAGCCATGTTTGGCTTAAGAAAGCTATGGCTATTGTCTCAGTGACCAAATGAATTAATCCAGACTGTTTTTTCGAAAGGGATGGCATTATGAATAACCTCCACATACATGTCTTTTAAATGCAAAGTGGTCCTGAAGCTTGAATACCAAATCTCCCTTTGAAGCTGAAAGAAGATGTGATGCCATCTCTGTTTTAAGAATGTAATCTTAATTTCATGTCTACAGAATCATAAGAACCAAATTATTCAATAGTCACAAACCTTAATTGGTGGGGCTCTCAGATACTACACAACTTACAAACATGCACTTTATAAAAAAAGCTGAAGAGGAGCTAAGAAAGCATGTTCTTCTAAGGAAGTATGTTAATTTAACAGATGGTTTAAAGGACTAAAATGGTTGTGCCCAGAGGATGATGAAGAAAGCATCAGCAAAAACATTAAGCAACAAGTAAAACTGAAATATTGCTGCATAGCAGGATATGTTTAACTTCCTTTTGCAAAGCTGAACAGACACTGAGAGGACTTTTACAGTGAAGAAATTGTAGAATGACTCCCAGGCCTTTGATCCAATCATGGTGGAAACCTGCTCTGGCAGGTCCATTTACTCTGAATCCCATGCTCCAGTGTCTGACAGAGCAGCACAATCAGACAGTTGATCAGCAAGACGTATAATGTAGAGAGGTCAGAATCAATAAGGATTTGCTTCTGACACTATAGCGCTGAACGCTGCAGTTCTTTTAACTAAAAATATCTTCCTGATTGCAGGCTATCTCTTATTTTAGCACCAGTCACTGAGATTAAGAAAGCACTGACTGCCAAATGTATTGTTTATTTATTAGGATTCCAAGTGGGGGACAGCAGTGAAGCGATTTCTTTCCTGTGCATTTCAGCAGAATGCAAACAATGTTATGACAAAATGCCTGTTTTGTTAGAACTAAGGTTGAGACGCCCTTACTGTTGAAAGCTCAGCTATTCTTAAAAATCCACATTCTTAGTGAGACCCATTGTACTGGATCAGAACAAAGGCCCATTTAGCCCAGTGTCATATCTATAAGAGCGGACAAAAGTGAATGTCCAAAAAAAGGTATATAAAAAATAATAATCATACAGCAATACCTTCCTATTATAGCCTCCCCAATTCCAAAGATCTGACTCAGGAAATTCGTGAATCACAGATAGTAATTTTGGAACTCTATACACCTTCACAGATTATCCTTCCATTAACTTCACCAGGATAAACCACTTCCAGTGAAACAAAACTAAAAGAATAGCAAATGCCCAGCACTCATGAGCCAAACTTCTAATTATCTAGATTTCACTGATAACTCCAAGTAGTTAGAAATGTGCTGTGTAGGTTGGAGATTTAAATATCAGTCTTTTGAACAAAGGGTTCCCTTTGGCAGCTCATGGCTTAGACAGG
>NW_009220962.1:0-9262 GCF_000690835.1 Fulmarus glacialis | reverse complement strand
ATCATTGTTGCACTTTGCTTAGTTTCATCGTTGTTCATTCTTCATTAATCTGGTTTGGTTTTTTTTTTTACTGCTATACCATTGATAGCAACCATAGAAATAATGATATACAATATCATATAACAATTAACATCATACAGTTCAGTTCATTGGCTATTTTCACCCAAAATCAAATCCCCTTGAGGTACACACCGGACTTCCCCATCCTTTCACATGTATTCCAGAAAACAAACAGCATCCAATACCTCTCTTAGCGTTTATTAGATTATTCTAACATCTGGTCTGTAGGTTTGAACTTTTCCGTATTTTGTGTCTTTACAATTGCTGAGATCGAAATCATCGGTGTTTTCACCATGTCAGCTGTTACCTATTTCAGAGTAGTTCTATCAAGTCCAATGGTCAAACTGGTTTGGAGTTTCAGTAGCCCAAATACATCCCAGGAATAGGACAGCACTTGCGCTGTAGGTGAACAGAAAAAAAATCCTCGCTAGATTTATAAAAAAAATGTTTGTCTTCAGCAAACATTCTACATGAGCAAATACTCTATCATGTCATACATATTGGGATCCAAGTACCACTGTGTTTGTTGTTTACCAAAGTCGTGTTTTAATTTCATACAGGCCAATCTGAACTGATGCACAAAACATAGACAAAAAGTTGTTTTATCAAATATCAGTGAGTGTAGAAAACTGTAGTAAGCTTGTCAACCTCCTTCATATGATCTGCTGCTGTCTATACTCAGTAACAGTAAATTCTGTGTTTTTAATGGAATAGACCAATGTGCTTTATCCATCAATAATTGGTTTGCAGCAAATTTTGTTTTGCCAGTGTTAGCTCATTAATAATTATACCAGCAACGTGACAGCTTGTCCTCATCTCAGCAGGCAATAAGCTTGAAAGTACAGGTAGTAAATGCATACATGAAACTAAGAGGCAGCCGGATCCTAACATCAGCATCAGTAATGATACCGTGGCTTTCCATCTTTCCTTTGTCTTACCACCAAAGACAAGCAATAATGGTAAACCAGCATGGTCATCGTGTAATGAGCTCAGAATTCACTACATATGAAAATCTTCCAAGAGCTTTCAGAATGTTTCACTAAATAAAAGTACTCCTCTTGTTGATTAAAACGATTGAATATTAGATCAAGGTTGAAATTAACAGAAAATAGAGGTATGGAAATCAAAAGCTGATCAAGTGTACAGATGAGTCCCCTGACTTTGCTATTCCATGTAAGATGTGGATCAAACTAAGCTGCATCAGAACTTTTCTGGGCGTTTTGGTCATCTAGCTAAACACTCAGAATATGCAGTGCAGCCTAATATGCAAATGCCATAGAAATATATAAATCAGAAGACATTAAATAAACTGCTGCTCATTATATTCCTGATCTGAAGAATTTGCTTTCTTTTATTCTGGGTTAGTGGATGCCGTGGAGAAGACAAGACACTTGTGATATTTTTAAATATTGCTTTTCAAGTTGCCATGCCAGTGAATCAGCTTTGCCATTTTTAATGATTTGTTTATGACAGTGTTGCAGAATCCTTAGAGCTAAGTTCTTTTCTCAGTAGCGTTTATCTCAGGTTTGCACATGTGTAACTCAGGAGTATGCCTGTAGCTTCTATATGCTTTTATATTCCAACATCCTTATGTAAGTAACATTGCTACTTCCAATTGTTCTAATGATATCAGAGCAATTCCATTTACAGAACCTGGCACAAACGGTTAATTTGTTGTTACCTGCATATGTAACACATTCCTTTAAATGGAAACATGTCATTTTTAGCTGTTTGTTACACACATTCTGTATTTACTTGAGAGCAGGACAGTGCGGTCTGTAATTCTGAATATCTGTTTCCATTTATTTAAGAGCTTTTCCACACAAGGAAGTTATACTGCAGTTAAGAAAGGAAGTAACATTATAGTATAGCAGTTTTTTTCTGGGAAAAAAAAACCAACCTGTATTGGCATTTTTACTCTAGATTGTCTGCATAGCAAAGTTAAGTTCAGTTGCTCTTACGAGTTACAAGTAGCAACTCTGAGCACGTTTCTGAGTACGTGCTGTACCTGAGTATGTGAGTACATATTGCTCTGAGTAGCAATTTTAGTCACTTGCCCCATACAGATAAGCCATAATTAAAGGTCTGCATACTGTATGTTGGGAACTGTATGCTGTAAAAATTGATTTTATGATTATTTGATCCCGAATAAGAGCAGGTGATTCGTATATGTACTAATGGGACTTATATTCATCTTTTCCATGGATTCAATAAATTACTTACAGAGAACAAAGTTTTAAGCAGAAATTTGTATGGTGGTTTACTGATATTTAGCTTTCATATTAATCTTTAGGATAGACTCTGCCCTTCCTTACATGTATCTATATCAGTGGTATCACGATTGACAAAACCTGCAAAAAACTAGCTTCAGTGAAGGGACTGTGGCAGCCTTACATCAGCATAACCAAGAGCATCTTTTCTAAGTATGAGGCTGTCCTATGTTACCACTACACATTGGTCAGTACTAACACTGCAGACAGTTGATAGATACAACATCCAGCAGCGTGGACCTCCAAAGAAGGCCTTGAAAAGACTCAGACGAGGAAGCCAGCCACATATCCAAATGCTTATGCTTTAGAAATTTATTTCAGTGTGGACATCTGAGTCCTGCAGCTGCTGTACATAGCCTTTTATATGGCCACAGGTGTTGGCTTCAGTGCTGGAGCACGGAGCGGTAGCAAACAAAGGGGAGTATAGTCGATGCTGCCAGAGACCAGACATAGTGCCAATTTAATACTGAATGTAAAACAAATACTTGTGCCAATTTGTTTCTAAATGCATTTTTAGTTAGAAAAATTAGCTTGTCTTTTGAGAGCATTATCTATGTGTGGATGAATGTTCCAAGTTTTAATAAGGTATAAAGTAGGCTTTTTAAAAATCAAAATAAATAAACAAAATATAGACTTACAAATATCAAAACCTACTATTCTATCGTTTATGCTTTTATTGTTTAAAAAAAAAACAAACAGTATTAGACTAATTTATTTCTTCATGATCATTCCTTGGCATATTTTGTGAGACATTTATTCCTTATGTAGTACAAATTACTTCTCTGGAGCTGCAGCAGGAAGTAAAGGTAATTCAGCACTAGAGTATGTTGTGAAGTAAATCTGTGTTTGTATTCAAGAGCATTTCTGGAGTTGCACATTCTTCATTCAGCTGATTGAACTGTCATTGTATCATCTATGCAACCTATAATTTTAGGACTACGTTTTCTGCTTCTATGAGGAATGTGTATTCCAATGTATTCAGATTTTCATTATTTTGAGTTGCATTTTGCCTGTAAATGAAGTGTATTTTAGGCATTTCCCTCATTAATTACAGCTGAATCCTATTTGCATACATATTTATACAAATAATTTGTCTTTGGTCAAGGCCAAAAGGAGAGGTGGAAGTGTAGAGATCCTTTTAAAATGATTGACTACTTATCACAGTACTACAGATGCTATTTCTGCCTCTGTACAGGGAATTTCCTGCACTAGTATTTACAGATAATAGCATTAACAGCTGCTTCTGTTACCAAAACTGCAGTGAATGTTTGAGGTATTCAGCATTTTGGAATTGGAAAGAGAGTTAGCAAAGGGTCCTTCAATCCTAAGGACTCAAAATCCCTCTTTTGTACTACTACCTTGGTGGGTTTTAATATTAATGCACACCTGGATGCTGCAGGAAGTTTTCCTGAGGGCAAGGGACATACATTTTGTTCCAGTTTGACTTGGACTGCAAATGGCAAACAGAACATTTAATGTAGTTTTGAAGATCTGGGCATAATAAGTGACGAAAGTGTCACAAAGAGAGGAGTTGTGAATGCAAAACGGTGGTTGCTAGTCTAGGTCCCTGGAACAAATACTCATTTTGTGTTAACCCGTCACTGGGAAAAAAGAAAGAAACTGTCCTGCGAGTAAGGACTTTTATCCTAGATCTTCCCTCTCCTAACGGAGAGCCCAAGAAGCATGGGACAGTTGTTACTCTGGAAGGTCCCGTATAGACATTTTTATTTCATGAAAGCTAAAGTTTTCCTCTGTAAAGAGTTCAGAGTAAGAAAACTAAATAACAAATGGCAAGTGTAGGTACACATTACAAAAAATGGACAAGACATTACAAGTCTTGAACACATAAAGATAATAAGCAGGTAAAAACAAGGCATTAAGATATCTCTGTATTCAAATATATCCTTCCTGTAAAAAACTAAGTACTCTTTTATTTAATGGGATAAGGGTAGTTTCAAATAGGTCTAAATTATTCAAAATACTTTTAAGAAACATTACTATTGGTAGTGAAATAAGGCTGCTTTGCCAAACTTACATTGTAAACAGAGTTTACATTTAGTAGTACAAAGCAGGTCATGAACCTGACCCTTAAACACAAGTGACTATTGCAAGCACAAACTTATCAATTATTTTTGGGTGGGATCTCCTTTTGTTTGTGTTGATGGTATGGATGTTTTTTTATCATTTTGTATATGTGTATACATATAGGTTTGTATATATATGCCTAATAATAATTATATCTCCTAGCTTTGTCTGGATGCAGAACAGTTGAAATCATTTAAATATCAAAAATCTTCCTGTCTTAGAAGTTCAGATCATATCACTGAAAAATCTTCCAGCAGTAATTTTAGATTATATTCTCTTTTCTTTTGTCTGTTTAATTTGTATTTTCATTCTCATTAAGCATTATTTTAAAACCAAACTTCTTTTACAATGTTCAGCTAGTTGTCTCAACATCTTCAATATTTTGTTTCAAAACTATTCGAAACAGGAAATTCATCTAAACTAGCCTTTTCCCATGAAAAGGATTTTGATGTTTATTTTTGAAAGAAATAGTTTGGGGAAAAATTTCCCAGCTAATTCTGTCAAATAATTGTTTTACTGAGACAAGAATATCCTTCCTCTGAAGGGTTTCTTTAAAAAAAGTTTTAAAAGATCAGTATGTCACTGTATATATCTTTTAAGTTGTGCCTTGTGCTAGATTGATTTCACATCAAATTTCTCTTTAAATAAGCAAAGCATTCTGCCACGTATTTCCTAATTTCCAACTACATGCTGTTGGTCTTGAGGCAGAATGAAAATCCCTGTCCGGGTTCTGTGGGAAGCCAAGGGTGATGTTCACAGTATGCCTTTCTGCACAGGACTTACATTATTCTGTGAAATATCCCCAAAACAGCCCCACTTGATGCACCCTTCTCATTTTAAAACTGTTCTTTTCCCCTTGTGAGAAGAGGAACTAACTTCCTCCTCTGTATCAGAATATCCAGTCATGGGTTCCTAATCCCATGTCTGCATCATGGGCTGTGTATAGAACTGCAGCAACTTTATCTTGTGTCACTTCAGAAACTCTGTTTGATAGGGCCTCCCAAAACTTGGCTTATCTATTTTGTTGCTCACATTTCCACTGCTGCGGGGAGGTTTAATTATCTTCAACTGAATTATCTGATGAATCACCTCGGGCTCTTTTTTCTGCTTTCACATATTTGCCCAGGTCTATTTGCTTGATTCTGCATTTCTTTTCCTCTTTGATCACTTAGCATTGGCTTTTTTTCTACACCTTCTTCTACTCCTTTTCCCACACTTTCCTGTTCTATTAGTACATTCCAGTAAGCCTGATTCACTTTCAGCCCTTGCACATTATTTGAGTACCTGGGAGCATCCCATTGCCTTCTATTTTTATCTCTGCAATTCACAATTGTCACAGATTAAGGTTTTTAGCTTGAAAAAAATTAAAAACACATAATATGACTTAAAATTAGTCTATGTCTGTGGCTGCCATGGAGGAAAAAGTGCAGTTTTGTTTCCAGGGTGAACAAATAATTATCAATATATTTTAATGTATCCAGTTTGAATGAAACAGAAGACATAAAAAAGAAAAAAAAACCCAGATATTGATTTATTTTTATTCTAAATCAGCTTAGAAAGGGAAAGAATTCCAGTTTTGATTTCCTTACTTTATTGCTGCTAAAAAAATGTGTATGGACTTCACGTGCATGTGTCACCAAACAGCAAAAAGAGAGGTTCACCAAGTGCATTATCTTGTATCCTCAAATGCACTTCCAGGCTACCAGACAAGAGTGATAATAGGAAATGCATAGAGGTGCAGTATTTCATCTGCACCAAGAGCTGAATTCACAAGTAGCCTAAATGCCAAATTACATAATTTCTCCTCCCGCAAGTCAGACGCGTTGCAGTGGCCACTGCACAGCTGCTGGCCTGGGCGGCATCCAGGCAGACAGAGTCACAATTGTCCCTTTTCATCTGGGTCATTCTGAATTCCCTCAACAGGAAATGGAACACAAGCAGAAAAGTTTTAAAAACATCCCAGACATGAATCAACAAAACCCCCAAACATCTGCTCATCAAAGCTCATCAGAAAACAGTGTATTTTATTTACACTACTCTTCTGGATGTACTGAGAATGCCTAATGAGGTTAGAGATCAGTGGAAAATATTGCTGGTATGAAGTGTCCATTTCACTTTCCAGGTTACTGGCCTAATCTACCCAAAATATGTGAAATATGATGTATCATATTCACAGCCTCTGCAATTTTGTTATTTATTTTAGCATAAAGTGATGCAGTTTTATTAAATCCACAGTTCGCATCAAATCCACGCTGGCCAAAAAAGGTATAATATTTTAATCAATATTTTAATTTCTTTTGAAGATAAAATAGTGCTAGCAAATGTGAAAACCAGGATAATAGAAAATGCAGTTAATATAAGTGGATTCAGCAGAGCAGTGAGGAACATTTTCATGTATAAGGAAATGCAGGCTCAGATCCTCAGATAGAGCAGCTCAGCATAAACTACTGACTGCGTCCTGCACTGCCAGGGAATCGGGCCACTGTGTTTAAATGTCTAATATTGTATAGTTTTTCTGATCCACAGGACAGATCCCATACTCTGTCCTCATTCAGGATTTATGAATCCACGTGTCCTTGCCAAGAAGTCTTATTACCGGGGCAGGTCTAATTTCAGCTTTGTCCAGAGTAAGAGATCAGACACTTACCCTTTTCTTCAGCGGTTGGTATTTTTGTAGAGCTGCATTCAAGCTATTACACAGGGAAATACTTAGCTCAAATGTGGATACTGAGTTTCCTGAGCTATTTCAGTTATTTCAGGGAGAGGTTCACCTCATCTACAGTAAGGAAACATTGGCCTAAGGTAGCTGTGACCTTGTCCTTGCAGACGTCCTCGTACTTCTCTCTGCATATCAGAAAGGAAATGAAATCTTTTTTTGCAGGAGTAAAATTTGTTGGGGAGTGAAAGGACTGTTTTAATTTTACTTGCCAACTGATTCTTGTCTTGTTCAGGCTTTTTAAACGGTGCCTATCACTTCAGCATCAAAATACCACACAGTATTTCCTTTGAGGCTTTTCTGTTTGTGTTCGTAGGAAAGCATCTTCCTTAGCAATGAGTGCTTTTAAAGGAAGCCAGTGTAGCACCCTGGTCACTCTCTTAAAGAGTCAACTTGGAGATTATGCAGTTTTCTCAGTAAATTCCAGAAGAAGCAATACTTTCATAGCATTGGTTTGGAGAAACAGGACAACAGCATTGATGAATGACTAGAGCAGCTGTAAGTCACATAAGGGGTAATTATTTTTTGCAAGTGTGGAAAGGAATTTTATTCTGCATGTCTGCTGTGTAGCTACAAAGTATTGCTGTCAATGCCAGAAAGGATAAACACCTGCTAAAAGAACTGTGGAGAGGATTATCTCTCTTTCTTACACATACACTTATGAAATACGTACTACACATTGGACCATCTCCAGTTTTTTTCTCTTCCTCTCAGCATTTTTCTAGCCATTGAATCAATTGTTCACCCTCTCTGCCTGACCTGTGAAAAAGACATCTGCTATGTAGAGAGGCCAAATATCAACATATGACATGCTTTGGTTACCCTGTGCCAACCTGCTAGGACAGAATGCTTGTCTGTTTTTTAACCGATCTGCTTTTGAGTTCTGATGCGTGGTTTTTGTTGTTGGGATGTGGGGCCGGTACTCTCTCCTGCTCCTTATCCCTCCTCACCAGGCTGGAAAGAGGTACTTGCTGATTTCTCTCCACCTGTGCAGCTGTAGCGATGCTCTGCCAACAATGCTAATGCTCCCTTGCCAGTTTTTAAACATTCTGCCAAGTAGAGAGAATTAGTAACAAGATCTGAATCATCTCTAAAGTAACCCCAATGTCCTATTCCTCCAGTATTATGTCATTTTTCAGCTCCTGTCCAGGATAATAAAAAGGATCTCTTACACCCCCACAGCCAAGAAGTGTGTCAGGGCGGGCCACGCCATTTATTCAGGCTACCCTTTTGCCTTTGTGACTCTAAACATTTAAAAACCTTTGGCCAGATTTTACAGTCCATGTCATGCTGCTCAGCTGGTGCAAAGTGGATGGACTCCAGCCAAAGTTGGCGAGTGGCCACAGCCTTCCCCTCATGCCCGTGAAGGCAGCCGGGAAAGGGCAGCAGGCCCCCGCTGCCCTCGGAGCAGAGCCCTGGGCTGGGCTAAGCCCTATGTCTGCGTGTGCCAGGCAGTGCGTGGGGACATAGCTGATATTGCCTCCTCTGAGGACATCCTCGTTTAGAGTGGAGCTTTTGATTTTTAGACCGGAAAACAGAAGAGTTAAAACAATTGAAGGGTTTGAGTGGAGATTAAACCAGTAGGGAGAAACTACTAAACCTGAATTGTAGCTGATAATGTCTGCAATATACATGCCTACTATAACTTCAGCAGCAGCTTCCCACTGTGATGTGGGCTTAATTTATTTGATTCTGTTTCTTTCATTTTGTTTCATCCTTTTTGCTCCATTTGCAAGCAGAATCAAAGATCTTAAAGCATCAAGATGAGCTGTCAGAAGTGAATAGTGGAAGATACTTTGGGATGGCTGTGCTCAGTTAGTACTGTACCTTCAAGAAGTGCTGCCAAGCATTCCTTTTAGGTTTTAAAAAAGAAACTTTTGTTTCAACAGGAAAACTTGTCCTTTAGTCTCCAGAGACCTCTGCAAGCTGCATGATGGTGTGCAGAGCAGCGGCAAAAGAGTGGATCTTGCTCCAGTCAGCTGTGGTGCCCATTTCTGGTCCTAGCACCTTTCATTCTGGTTGCAGCTACTGGTGGCTTGCTTTGGCTGGATGTCATGCTTTCCTTCCCTGGCACTCTGGGGAATGTCATAGAATCATAGAATCATTTTCCAACCTTAATGATTCTATGATT
>NW_009220961.1:0-2667 GCF_000690835.1 Fulmarus glacialis | reverse complement strand
TGGCGATGACACCTGCACAGTTCGGGGTGGAGGGTTGAGAGCCAGTGGACGCAGCACGTAACCTGGTTTTCCTTCGTTTTCCAGAGCGAACGGCCGTCTGGGACGCGGTGGCCGGCTACGTTCAAGAGCAGCTCCTGCTGCACAAGGTAGTTCAACACCCGCGTCCCCCATGGCCGCTCCGAGGGGTAGGGACTCCCCATCGCCTCGGGGCATTCTCCTCTTCAGAAAGCAGAAAACTCACCTCAAAAAGTCCCCGCCGATGGACAAACAGGGCTTGTGCAAGGGTGGTGTCACCTCTGGGAGGTGGTGGTGTACCACAGGGCTGAACCCGGGCGCTGGAGATGCTCTCGGGCTGCCCTGGCTCCAGCACTGGTCTTTATAGAGGGCGAAGGACTCGGCATCTCCTCCCCAAAGCTCTTCCCACTGCCCGACTCGTGCCTCTGAACAGCTGGATCCAACCTGAAGCACCATCCGTGGTCAGGGCCACCACCGGGCCAGTCCTCACCTTTTGGTCCTTCTCTCCTGCTCCAGGGGGTCCGAATTCCTACCCTCAGCTTCTTCGACACTGTCCCCACACGGATCCAGGTTGGAGACGAGGCCGTGACTATCCAGAGGCCCATGTTTCGCCTGGCCAGGAATCTCACAGTTGTCCACAACCTCATGGACAACAAGGACTACCTGCCCAGTAAGATGGTGGATTAAACCCTGGCGGCTGCACGGTCATTGCATCCCTTCCCTGGGTCCGAGATGCTTCTCTAAAGCAACTCCCCCTCTGCAGAGCACGTCCCAAAATGGGACCCAAGAAGGGCCACTGGGTGAACATCTCCATCCCTCTCGTGTGGTTTTTTTTTCCAGGCAACAAGGAGCTGGAACCCCTCAAATACGCCAAGGTGGCCACAGCTGCCCACGTGTCCCGGCAGAAAGTAGAGAGCTGCATCCAAGGCACCACGTCCCTCCTCTCTTACTGCCTGGGGAAGGGGAAGAACGTCGCCCTCATCCTGAAGGACATTGGGGTGCTCCTCATTGAAGGCAGGAAGGTGCAAATGAAGTTCTACTACGACTTCCTGGAGAAGTTGTCTGGGAAGGAGAACTTGGAAAAAGCTGTTTTCGAGGTGAGCGGTTTGGTTTCTTCGGTGGCGTGGGCAGTCCCACGGCGGTTTCTCGGCACTGCTTGCGTGTGGCCCATCAGGACACGGTCATCCACTTGGTCCAGGCGAGAGCTACGGTCCTACCAACTCTCACTGCCTCGGGCTCCTCCAACATGGAGTGCCTTAGCCATGCCGAGGACATCCCGCCATCTTTGGCCTCCTCCGATATTGAGTGCCTCGGCCACTCCGAGGACTTCCTGCCATCTTTGTGCTCCTCCATTGCAGGTCCCCCAGCTGCTGGACATGATGGTGTCCCGGGTGGTACCCATGGCCTCCCTGAGTTTCTCTGGCCGTGTCATCATCTTTCCCGAGTGAGTACGTTGGCGGCTGTAGCCGCTCTTTGATGCAGATGCTCAAGGTCGTAGTCACTCCCATCGGGCGAAAGACAGAGGAACTTAGGCAACACTTTCTTCCCCTGGTGGCCTGGACTTCTTTGCCGGGTGACTCCATTTCCCAGGACTGTCCTTGGGGATGGGGCAAGGGTAGACTTGGGAAAACCGTGGTAGACTTGGGAAAAATGTGGTAGACTTGGGAAAAATGTGGTAGACTTGGGAAATATGTGGTAGACTTGGGAAAACCATGGCCTTTACGGCAATGCCAAAATCTGCCCGTGAGCAGGTGATGGTGGCAAGCGGCGTGGTGCTCTGGGTCATGTCGGTGTCTTCTCCTTGTTTCCAGATTTGAGATGGAGTTTGTGCCCAAACCACCGCCCGGGGCTCTTCTCAAGCCCTTGAGACTAGTCGTTGGTGAGGACAAGCAGAGGAGAAGAGAGGGTTTGCCACGTCTCAGACAAGGCAAGGAAAGCTAAAGCAGCTCCCGGCTTCTTTCCATAAGGACGGGCAACCAACTTCTGTCATCTGATGGGGAAACGGCGGGCGTTGAATGGCAAAAGGCTCTGACTTGCGCCAAAGCTTCAGGCCGGCTCCTTTCGTCCTAACGACTCATTAGCTTCACCAGAACGGAGCCCTGGGGGTGGGATGTGCCCAAGGGGCCAGGTGGGAGGATGGTGATCCAAGGTCCTCTCCTCCCCCCTCAAAAATGATACCCTCCCCTCAAAAGGGTCCCTTGTCACCTCCCCGGCGTCACCCAGCTCCTCGGTCCCAAACCTGCCGCTGATAACGCAGTTGCAAAACCACCATTGGAGATGGGGAACCGGGGCAAGAGCCGGTGTTGGGGCGGGCGGAAGGCTGCCAGGGGAGCAGAACAACCCTCTCGGACATTTTGGGAAGAGACCTGAGCACCCCGTGCGTGTCACTGGGGCCGGCAGTGTCCCAGCGATGCTCTTCTGGACGAGGTTTCTCCTTTCTGGTTCCAGGGGCACCTCCTGCTTTTCCCTTTCCTGCTAGTCCAAGCTCACCTGATAAAGAAATACCGCCGTTCTGGGAAATCACGGGGGCGGAGAAGAAGAAGAGGAGAAAGTCTCGGGCCAGGTGAGGCTGAAGGCTCGGGGCTGGCATCATTTTGCCCAGAGAGGTTGTAGGTGCCCCATGGAGAATCATGGAATAGTTTGGGTTGGAAG
>NW_009220960.1:0-7768 GCF_000690835.1 Fulmarus glacialis | reverse complement strand
GGAAGGGAAGGGAAGGGAAAGGAGGGCAGGGGATGGAAAAGGGAGAGGAGGGAAAGGGAGGGGAAAGGAAGTTGCAATAGTTCATAAAATTTTTGTTTCCTGTGTATCAAATGCAAAGGAAATCAGTGGATAACTAGTATTCCAGAATACTCTTTCTGTTTTTCCTTTTTTTCCTGCATTTATTTTCTCCTTATTCAAAGTAAAATAAAACTGTTTCCAAAATGACAAAGAAATTTCAGTTATATCTGCAATAGTGTGTTGGCTAGATGTTTGACCCAATGTGGACAGTATTATTAATCACCGCACCAAGAAACAATATCACTGAGCTATTTAAAATTTTAATAAATTTCCCTGGAATTTATGTACATTTGATTGATAGAAACTCAACAAATCACTGCAGGAGTTACTGATGAAATCTCAAATAGGTTTTATTATCACAGGCCCTTTTAGCTGCTGTTCTTGCATGCAAGGTAAGCAGATTAATGCAGTGAATACAGCAAATGTTAGAAAGCTGTTGATTGCAAATTCTGCTCTAAACTATATGTTAGAGAGGTTGACAGAAACCATGTATTTTGCTAGGATTCTGGTAGAACTGTTGCTGACTCTTCTGTTCTATTAAACACATAAAACTCTTCCACAGTTCTAGCCAACACTATTTACAGTGTGTTCTGACACTGTCCCATGACAATAACCATAATTATGACTTCAGGCCTTAAGATCCAGTACGTATTTTCCTGCAATTCCAATGGATTGTTATGAAGTCAGGAAAACAAGCTTCAGGTGCAAAGCACTGGCCAGTTTGTAAGATTTCAGTTTGAAATACTTGTAAACATTAGAAACTGAGGCACAAAGAGCATGACTCTGAGTGTGATCACCCAGAAAACAGGCAGAAGGGGTAAAAAACCTTCATCAATTGCTTCCTCGGTCTCCACTTTAGTACTTCCCAAAGAATAAAAACAAGGCAGCAGGAAACTTCTCTTTCCTATGCTTGTACAACACATAAAAGGGCACCTATGCCTCAGAGATGTTATCTCAATACGAGTAATGAATGATAAGAAGGGCAAAGAAACTGGGGCAACATACTCAAGAGTCAAGAAAACTAAGCATTATGTGATTTATCTAACATCATATCCCTCCTCTAACGAAATTACTCCAAAAGATGTCTCAGTATATGGCTCACAAAATGTGCACAGAATGACCTAAAAGCCACTGTGAGGGAAATCACAATTTCTAATGTATTTCATCCATTGTGATCAGTATTGAAGTGTTTTGAGAAACTTCATCTTTTCAGTAGGTATTACCCCTGTTTTGGATAGTTTCGTTTGTAAATGTAGTAGTGATGCCATCTACAGGTTAAATGGAGATGAACCAAAATACCCCAATATACATCAAGCTTGAGATACTAATTTATAGAAACTGAAGATTTTATTAAATACATAAAAATAATAAACAAACGAAAATATATTGAGTTGACTAAAACACGAAAAAGAAGAAACTTTACTTTTCTATTCAGACTACATACTGATAGACATTTATCCTCCACTAATTGTTCAAGAAAAAGAGGTTTTATGAGTATGCATCTCATATCCTCATATTGATCCTCAGAGGTCAATTCACATAGTTTAACTAACCTCTTCTAGTTCTCATTGCTACTAGAAAGGTTACTTCAAATAATTCTTTTCTGAGGGGAAAACCTCATGGTTTTTGTCCATGGTGTTGAAATTTTATTGAGGCTTTAGTTATGTCAAAGGAATTAAATATTTGCATAGTGCAGAGGAAATGTATGCTGTTTATCTTTAGTGCCTTTCTTTTTATAATACATAGGAGAACATGACTAAATCCATATCCAGATGTCGAAACTATAAAAGTAAAGTGGGAAAGACAGCAAGGGATGGAAGATATGTGGAAAACAAGTAACTATGATACCAAGGTAAACACAGCTAACTCATAACTAGCTGTGAAAATTAAAAAGCTTTCAGAAAGATTATCCAAGAAACCACTCTATGATTCTATTAAATACTCAAGATATTATTTTGGCCCCCTTTAATAATTTTTTTCCATTTGATCCAGTGAACTCACAGATTCACCCTCTCACACAGTTTTAAAAGGACTTGGAATACTTCCCCCACAAAGTCATAAGGACAACACCCTTCCTGTTTAAATGTGAAAAAATTAATGATACATTGGATATTTAAAGGCTCTTTTACATTAGTTGAATTCCTACAACCATGTAACTTTCAGTGCAAGTCACTAAAAGACATATGTAATGCTGCAGATAGGAGCTGTATTCAGCTAAATACATTTCTAATATCACTTGGATGAGGGGCAGAGGAAAGAAAGGAAGGTGAGAGAAAGGCCAGCTTTCCCTCCAGTAGACCTGGCATTGCTGGAGAAAAGCTTCAAAGCTGTTTTTAAATCTGTATCTACAGAAGTAGGTTTCTCTAGAGTGTTTCGCAACTTTTGTGCTGAAATGGGTTGTTAGGCAGTCCCTGAATATCATTGATCTGGAATAGCATTTGCAAAACATTTTCCTTGCTATCTCAGACCAAACAACTTTTCTGTATCAAAATGATCCTTTTTAATGAAAAGCGTAGATGTTTTTGCATACTTTTTTAGCAGCTTGATCATATCTTGGCGTAATAAGCCTTGATGTAAATCTAGTCTACCTCTCCAAGGAGAGTGTTATACTGAATAAAAAATTGCATAGAATTTGGTTTCCCATGCACAGTTTTAAAAATAATGGTAAAGAAAATTATACAGAACTGTGCTGTTTAGGCAGACTTTTAATGAATCCAGGTGATTGATAGGATTTTCTATAAACAAACAGCCACACAGAAGCAGTAAAATGGAAAGGAGGATTCATAGAATAGCAATATGCTAATCCCAGGAAACTAATTCTAGTGATGTGCTACAACAGCCACTGTATACATTCCATTCACCCAAAACAAGAAAATATACTGCAGAGACCACTCAAAAGTTTAGTGTTACCTTGCAGTGCTTTACAGCAATCAATGTAATATACATTTCTAGTGCCAATATTAGGAGTTTGTAAGCAGCTATATAAGTTTGCCAGTACCAAAAAGAGATGGATAACTAGTTTCATTTAATTCATGGAGGGTAATATGGCACGTGTCTTTCCTAATCTAAAATTTCTGATCCTAATTGAACTTTATCACAGCGATGTAATATGAAACAACCCATGGTTGCACTTTCTATGTGAGCACAACCTCCTGCATCCTCCTCTATTTGTTTTTCCCAGAATATTACTTTTCCTCTCTCTTCCTTTCCCTCCACCACACATTACTGAAAATTTTTGAGCTTTAGAAAATTTGCCACGTTCTAATTTCAAAACTTAGCAAAAAAGGAATAGACAGAGCCTTTGTAAAAAGCTTCGGAATATATGTCATTTGTATAAATCTCCATTATGTATGTAATTTGATTAGAATGCACACGCTGGTCTTAAACACATCTGTACTGCTACAACAATTATGTGTTGTTTAGTGTTACAGTGTAATAACATGTTTTTAAATTGATTAGACATTTTAACTATCACCCTCTGCTCTTCTCTAACAGCAGTTAGAATCATAGAATCATAGAATCATTAAGGTTGGAAAAGACCTTTAAGATCATCAAGTCCAAATGCAAACCTAACACTGCCAAGTCCACCACTGAACCATGTCCCTAAGCACCATGTCTACACGTTTTTTAAATACTTCCAGGGATGGTGACTCAACCACTTCCCTGGGCAGCCTGGTCCAAGGCTTGATAATCCTTTCAGTAAAGAATTTTTTCCTAATATCCAATCTAAACCTCCCTTGGCGCAACTTGAGGCCATTTCCTCTTGTCCTATCGCTTGTTACTTGGGAGAAGAGACCAACACCCACCTCGCTACAACCTCCTTTCAGGTAGCTGTAGACAGCAATAAGGTTTCCTCTCAGCCTCCTTTTCTCCAGACTAAACAGTCCCAGTTTCCTCAACTGCTCCTCATAGGACTTGTTCTCTAGACCCTTCACCAGCTTCGTTGCCCTTCTTTGGACACGCTCCAGCACCTGAATGTCTTTCTTGTAGTGAGGGGTCCAGAACTGAACACAGTATTCGTTGTGGAGATGCATGATTGACACAACCAGTAGTGACATATCACAGCAGATAATGTGGGCCTGGAGGGGGAGCAAAGAAAAACTGCTTGTCAAAAAAGCATGATCAAAGTAGTCAGAGATTTCAGTGACTTCTGTTAAAAGAAAATAAACAGAAAAAATAAATGCACACACAAATAGGTCTGCAGTTACAATTTGCATATGCAGAACATAGCAGAGGGAAAAATTAGTTTTTAATGTCACGTTTCTCTGAAACCCTGTGTAGTAGAACAAATTCCTTATGTGGCACTTATCAATGTAGTTTATGCAATTATGATACTAAGTATCTTAATTATTAATGAGCTCTTATTCCACCACATCTGTGAAACATCTGTTGTCTTTTATGTCATGAGTGGCTAATACAAAAAAGAGGCCAAGAAAATTTTTCAGATAAAATTATCTTGCCAATAGCATATAAAATATCATTACAATATTTTGATTTTGTATTAATAGCAGTAAAACACAATGTAATGAAGAGCTTGTAAGATGGTTTTAAAACAAAATTTTAAAAGAGAAGATAATTGTTAAGGTCTGAAAACCTGTTAGACTGGAAAGCACAGAAAGTATATGGACTGCTTGAAGGATCCAAGTACAGAAACAAGTATATTCCAAGGGGTTATTCGCCAGCAGTGGCTGTGTAATAACTAATGCTAATTACATAATAATAGACTTTAAAGTTAAAATGGACTTCTAGCATCAACTGACCTTGCATGTGATACAGTTTACAGAGATTCTCATTCTCTGTGCCACCTTTTTTTTTCACATTCAATTAAAAGACTTCAAGGATGGAGAGAATGCACCCCAGCCTTAGGTAACCTGTTTTGTTGAAAATTGCTGTTATTTAAAAAAAAAAAAAAAAGGTAATTGCAGTATACATTCAGCCTCCAAATAGGGGTTCTTGATCTGCATTTATAGTTTAAGATAATCTTTAATATCATAAATCCTATCTCTAGGTGACTTGTAGAGGTGCATTAAGTTACTTCCTGACCTTTTTTAATAAGATGAATAAGATTCTCAAATCTCTCTGAAATATATATATATATCTGAAATCTCAGATATATATTTCAGCTTCTGAAATACCCTGAAATCTCCCTTCCAGTTGGGGAGGGCTTAACTTTAGATGTCTAATATTATCAACACCAGTACATGAACTGGCAGTCTGGCATCCTTCTGCAGCTAACACAGACAAATAGGCTCTCTAAAGGTCCACTTCACCTGACCATTTTAAGACCTGTGTTTTGCTATAAATGTTGATAATAGAAATCTAGTTAGATTTAGTTAAATTTAGTAAAATCAGTCTTGCACTTGGTTTTGACAACATAGATGACCAATAACTTGTTAACAATTCTTGACTGCTTTTATATCAGTATAAATGACAAAACTGTTACTGCTATGAATCTGCAGTCATAGCAAGTACAGGCCTGAGAACAACTGAAAAGGGCACCATGTTTATGTTGTCTCTTGTGAGCTCTCTGGTCCATGAGCTTGAGTTTATGGAAATCTGGGCATGTGTGTGGTGTATGGTTGGTGCACATCTTGGATGTTACCTGCTTGGGCGGGGGGATGTTTGAGGTGCACAGCTGAGCTTTGGAATTTGGTTGTACTTCAAGCACTAGTAATATTTAAAAGGTCAAAATTATAACATTCACATCTGATCTGAATACATTTAAATTATTTTCCACTATTTTAAAATATACAGTGTGCACACTATTGTCTTTCAGGACAACAGCATACACTGTTCATAAAGGGGGTTATATGTTCTGAAGAGTGCAAAGATTATTCTAACCCTGCTAGGAAAGAGATTTGTGCATTCTCCAGAGAATAAGAAATTCCTTCAAAGAAACTCAAAGAATTCTGTATCCAACCTCTAAGGAAAATCTTTTCAGTAGTTTCCAATACAGTAATCACTAACAAATCCTATTACGGTGGGTCAAGATGTAATACTAATCTATGCATAGTCACAAACATTTTTCTTGAGCACTTTGGCCATTTCTTACAGCTGGCAATCTTTATGTATGTATATATTTTAGAGACATGACAGAAACAGCTGAACATAAATATGATTTATTAAATAAACAGGTCATATAACTTTGGTAAAGGATAAATTTCAAAATGTTGCTTGATCCTGAAAGAAATACTAGAAGGAATAAAATACTTAATATTTTCTTTTGCAGTTCGTTTTTAACTGATAACAGCTCTTACTGTAAGTCTGTGTTGGACGTGTATTCTCCTGACTTTAACTTGCAGTCATGGAGTTTTCTTTGGCTTTCTTGTGAGATTAATCATCCCTTTGGGAGTTTATATTTTCTCCTCTTTGCAGTACTGAACTATATCTTCATCACTGGGCTTTGTTTTGTGGGGTTTGGTTTTTTTGTTTGGTTTGGTTTGGGTTTTGTTTTTTTTTTTTTTTTTTTTAATGTGGTTATCATAGTCTTTGTCTGTGCAGTTTTGAGGTAGAAAGAAGCTAGGTAGACAGTAGAAATGTTTTGCTCTGTTCCATAGTCTGCAATTTAGAGTCCTTTTGTTGAGATAATGTTCTTTGGTAGCATACTCAAACAGATAGTTCTGCAGGTGCCCTAAGGAGCCTACACTTCTTTCACAATAAATTTGGAATCAGAAGTTTATTTATCGTGAATAAAAAGTTTCCAAACCAATGGAAAGAGTCAAGAGATGTTCAGGAAGAGAGATCTGCATTTTTGCCTCTCAGAAATATTATGCACTTTCCCTTAGATTATCATTGCTAAAATGCCAAACACATATCTTGAACTGGAAATGAAATATCCTATATAATTAGTCACTGAGCTGTATAATCATGTGTCCTTTCTCTGTCATCTGATGACCAGAAAAGGGTCCTAGGACATGGAAGAGGTAGACAAACCCCTAAAATTCTCTCCCAGATAACTACATTAGTATATAATAAAGTGGTCAATAATTACGTTTTCATTGAAATTTTCTATTGTCGTTCTGTAATATACACTTGCCATTGTATACTGAGAATAGTGAGAGTCTACCCATCAGATAAGATCTCCAAGAGATCTAGATGATTGAAATACCTACTCCAAGATCCTCTTTACATTTAGGCACCACAACAGCACTGAGCTGCTCAACCTTGTCAAGACTGTTCAGGAACATACAACTTGGGGAATGTAATGAATTCTACTAGGAGTTTTTCAGTATGCTTTTGGGTTAATTAGTATCTACATTACATTTAATTCCCATTTTTTGTCTATTTGTGACTCCTTAAGACATATGCCCACCAACTTCCCAAAAGATTTTGAGAACTAGAACAGTAATAGTCCAAAACTAATCACAACCTTTCTTTAAACTCATATAATGGTAACGTGAGACCAATATCTGTCAGGCAAACTTTATTTCAAAGTCCACAAAGGATGGATTGACAAAATGGCTTAATAATTTCTAGTTTTTAATTTCTTGTATTAAACTTAATTGTATTGGCAAAATATTCATATAAAAACACTTATGCTAATGAAAAAAATAAGTTCCAAGCCTTTAATTTTTTATGGCATAACTGCTAAATGACAAAGAATGTGGAATTTACATATGAGTCAGTTAAAGCATGAAGGACTCCATGTTCTTAAATTACAGAGAGATAATAATAATAATAATAATAATAA
>NW_009220959.1:0-4416 GCF_000690835.1 Fulmarus glacialis | reverse complement strand
CTGGGCAGCTTTCCAGCCACTCTTCCCCTTTAGATAGCATAGCCATGTTCCTCTTAGGCTCAGACCAAGAGCTGATGCCTAGCTTAGAGACTATAAAATGAAATTGTTTAACATGTATTTTAACTTTTTTAGGGAAAGTAAGGAATATTTTACCTGGAATATTCATAATTTTGCATGAAAGAGCATGTCTCTAGTGATCTGGGTGTCCCCGAATATCTTTTAAACAAGCAAATTGAACTTCACGTAGAGAATTCAATTACTCTTCATCACATACCCAATGACCTTTTTTAAGTGAGCTCTCCTCTCTGCAGCCCAAAGTTCTGCTTTTGTTTTCCTGGAACAAAAAGGCGAAAGTCTTATAGCATCCTTGGAAGGATGAAAAATGGTAATACCAGGAAATTAAGAACTTTCCTTTAATAATAATAATCTAAGTCCTTTAAATTACAGGGTTTTTCTCCTTTTGATTAACTTCAGTACTTCTGAATATGGTTTTAACTTTTCTCCATCAGAAACTGTTGAGGATATTGGAAGTGTCGAGACCTGGTCTTTAGAGTATTGATAACTTCAGTTAATAAAAAAACCTGTATGAATTTTCCCACCCTGCACTTCAGTGGGTTTATGAATCTTTAACAAAGGAAGAACAGCCTCCTACCTCCTTGTGTTTTCTTGAATAGATATTAAAGAAACAAATTAAAATATATGGTGATATAACATAGATTAAAACTTCAGAAGAACCCACTTTCCTTCCCCATTAATTAACTTTCAAAAATATTTGGAATTTTTCATTTGAAAATGCTAGTCATCAAAAACTAAGCCATTGGTAGTATTAGTTTTAGCACAGAGTGAAACTTGAGTAAAACTTGTTCATCTTTAATGACACCTTTTCTCTGGGATGTACAAGTCTATTTGAAATTCCTAACCTAACTTATTCAAGTCACAGACTGCAGTTTACAGGACTGCTTAAAGACAGGGTGTAAGCTCCTGTTGGACTGATTTCTGTCCAGCTTTCCTGCTGGAGCTGTTCCACTTTGCATAAGAGGTTACATAGTCTTGGCAACAATAGTCTGAATCTTAATTGCTCCCATATGAGATGAGCGTCACAGTCAACAGACTGTTGATCAAACTAAGGTTGTTAACAAGCTCTGTCTTATTTTTCGCTTTGAGCTAGATTTTTTTTTGGTCAGTATGAAAACGACTTCCTAACCATATCTAACTTTGATATCATTTATATTTATTTTTATGAAGCCTTTACATGTTAGGTTTTCAGTAATTTATTGGCGCCTCTAGGCAAATATGTTCTGAAATTCTGAAGTTTAAAAAATGTACAGGTTTTTTTTTTTAAATGAACTTTTAGATATATTTTTTATGTTATGAATAGACAATATGGAGAAATAAGTCTGTATTTTCCCTAGTTTCTCAGACCACCTTAATGTTCTGAAATTAAGTGTGTTGTTCTTGCAGAATCCTGGAATAGACTTTGGAGATGTTTCTTCCAGAAAAGAGCTAAGGAAAAAACTGAACTGTAAAGGCTTTGACTGGTACATAAAAAACATTTACCCTAATTTAGTATTTCTTCCCAACATTGTTGGCTATGGAACAGTAAGTATTGAGTCTATTTATTTGAAATATGGAACAACTAATAAGCTCTACTGTTATGAAGAATTGTTGTGAACACTGTTTTGCTGATTATGATATATTTTCCTAGAAACTTTAAAAAGAGTTTTACATGTCTTTCTAGACACTGAAGCTTTCTAAAGTCTTTTTCATATTAGTTGTCAGTCTAGAATTTCTAAACTGTGGTTATTGTGTATGTACTGATGGGAGCACAACAGTAGTTTGGGAAAGTGCTTAACGTGCATTTTTTTTACTGCATGCAAAACTCATCTATTGACCAACAAGAATGGATCAGTATCTTCTTGCAAGGGCCTGAATTTTTCAATGGAATATAAGGATTTTTTTCTGCAGAGATTAGCAGGATAATTTGGAAAGCGTGCAGACATGAATCAAAATAGCATGGCATTGGAAGTCAGGCCACTGTTTGCAAAAGAGAGAACTAATCATCCAGGCTGCAGTGGCTTCTTAGTATAGGTAGGCGTTTTCTAGACCTAAGCTTGCATACCTTGCTGGAGCTGGGCAGTGGTATTTACCTGTTTGGAGCTGCCTGGTGACTTCTGACATGGTGCTACATGGCATGATGTCGATAAGTCTTTGAAGGACCTTAGGTTTGCTCTTGGTTTTTGCTGTGATGAATCATTTCTATAAAGGTGATCTGAGATTTCTTTTCTAAACCCATATTGTATCTTCCACTTCAGGATTCGATGCAGAGCTCTGAATAAACTAGCCTTGCTCTCAGGGCAGTTTCTAAAATTAGCGGTGAGGAGTTGAAAAACAGGATTGCTGTTCCTCATAGTAAATTTCCTGTTTTATTCTGCAGATGAAAAACACGTTGAAAGAAGACATCTGTATTGATCAAGGCCCCGTCCCTGGAAACACGCCAATTATGTATCCCTGTCATGCATACCCACCACAGGTAATGCAAGCAACTGATCAGATCTTCATGTATCAGCTGTTGCTAACTGTTCCTTTCAAGCCTTCACAGGGCCATGAAGTAGGCACTTAAAAACTATTATCTCTGTGCTGTCTAAAGGGGAATATTGACCTTTATTTCGTTAAATTCTGCTCCCCAATGCAACTGGCAGCAGAGCACGTTCCCATGGAGATCTAAGTGCATTAAACTAAGGCTTTTGGTTTAGGCTTGCCAAAAAATTGTGAGACCTCATGTTGATACTGATTGATCTTGTTGATTAACAGAAGATCAGTCAGATGAATGGGAGAGAGGTGGAGCTCTTCCTCACACCTCACTGCCTGTCCTCTCAGTGGGAGGGAAGCTAAGGGTTACCATTCAATTGTAAGCATCTTGCTTTTTTTCATTGGAAAGCAGAAAGACGTTGTATAGGGTCAAATTCATCCAGGTTTAATTACTGAGAGATCAGTGAATGCTGGTGCTGTACAGCTGATACCTCTCAATATCAGTTTTGGAACTGTCTGCTATCATCTGCTGATGAGATTTCCCTGGTATCTTAATTCACTGGCAGTAGTGTCACCTTCCCTTTCAGCATATCTTTTACCACAGCACTGGAGAAATATATGTAGGAGGTTTACGGGCCCGACGGAATACAGTTGATAGATGTCTAACAGACCCTGGAAATGGGGACCTGCCAGTTTTAGAGCAATGTAACACAGCTGTGAATAAAGGCCTGAACTTGCACTGGGATTTTAAGCAGGTAGGTGGATTTCTATATCCCCACATTTCAATAAGCTTTCCCATTATAATGAATCCTTAGACACTTTCCTTGCAAAGCAGTTTGCTTCTGAATAATGTTGCTTCAATTTCAAGACTTGCAGGTGCCACTGCAAGAGCTATGGTGAAGCTGATTGAGTCTTCAGGGGTATGTGATGTTAAAAACAAGGGGATGGTCACACAACTGGAGCTGAGTTACCGGAATTTAACCAGTTCTCACTTGTTGTCCTCCAACTTATTTGTCCTCCAACTGTCTGTCAGTCTTGGTGGAATCAGCTGGTTTAAGCCTTTTACTTAGTGGTTAAAGTCTTCTAATTTTTAGCTGGGCCAACTAAAAACACTCACTTGCTCAGTTATCACAGTTCAGCTACCGAGCAGGGAATGTGCAAGCCCAGGTGCCTCTGTTGCATTTGATAGTCTGACTATACATTGTGAACTCTCTCCACTGTCCACCATCTGTCTTCCCAGCCTCCTCACAGGACCTGTTGGTCTTAGGGAAAAAGTGGGCTGATGCCTCGTCCTGCTCACTCTCTGGTACCATATTCTGTACCAGCGTCTGAGCATGGAAATCCTTGTTGGAGATCAGGCTAGGTTCGTCCTTTCAGAGCTCAGGTTACAGCTGGCGATTAGAGCCTTCACGCCATGCTAACTTGTCTCCATTTGTGCAGGATTTATGCCAGCTGATGCTGACGTGCTTAAGATCCCAAGTGATGCTTTCATATTCTGTATTCAGTGCCTCTGAATACAGAATATGATAATACTAGGTTAGTCAGATAGTCTAAGACAGATACTGCCCCTCTGCTGGGGCGGGAAAAACAGGCAGCAGCGATAATGGTGGAGGGAGAGGTAGGAAAGGAAGCCATGCAGCTTCTCCCCTCTCAGGCAGTTCAAAACTTATTAGCTTTATGTAATTAATAATTAATTAATTTTACATGTAATGTGTGGGCCTGCTTACTGTAACCCTCTCAGTGAAAAACTAAGCAGGAAACAAATCTTGTGACAGAGTGGTAGAGACTAGAGGAGTTGAACTGGTGAAAGACAAAGGTTTCAGTGATGTGCACCAAGTAATATAGACCTACATGGTCTGCAGAAATCATAGAATCATAGAATCATAG
>NW_009220958.1:0-5424 GCF_000690835.1 Fulmarus glacialis | reverse complement strand
GGCCCAGGGGAGGGGGGAAATGCACCGCCACAGTACTCCGCTCCCCACCGCACAGGTCTCACGACTAGCACTGGAAGGAGAGGCACATGCCACATCTCCTCCTCACACTGAGTCCTGTTTGTGTGTGTGTCTGTGTCTGCACATGTGTGTAGGAAAAAAGGAAAGAGGAACACAGAAACAAAATAAGACTTCATCCACATAGAAACCAACACTACTATGGCCCCATAGGCAAAAATACAAATTTCCTCTCAGCCCAACAGTGCAATTTCTGAAAATCCAGCACAAAGAACTTGTTCTGAATCCTCTCAGGAAATGTCCCGCGCATGGAAGGCCAGATGTGTGCGGAAGAGCAGTGGTCAGTTGGGGACACACACTCTTTTCCCAGCTCTGAGCACCAGAATAGTGCGGGCTAAGCACTGATGCTTTTAAAGCAGGGTTTATGGGCAAGCCTTATGCCACGCAGATGCATGTGCCACATGGCATTCTCTTGGAAACTCTTTTCCATCTTAGCAACAGCAAGCCTGACTTGCTGGTCTATTGCCTTCGCCTTATTTTGTTTGTCATTTAAGGAAAAAATTGCCTCGGATTACCCAGCGTGAGCAATCTTTTGGATGATCTTTTCCGGTCTTCCCTTGAAAGCATTGCACACGCTTGAGGCATTATCAGTTGCCTATCCAAGATACATTTAGGTAAGAGAAGAACTAGACAACCTGTGCATTTTCTTGCAAATTTTCTAATCGTTTATTTATGTGGAAAATGACCACAGAGTGGTCAGTTCAGAAAGTTAAGATTTTGCAGCTGGTTTATGGTCCACATGTAAAAAGAGCTATTTTTTCTTTAAAGTGCATTGACTTTTCTGAATGCCAAGTTCAGATAGACTGGGCCTGATTTCAAACAACATTTGCTGCTCCCATTTATAGTGTTTTTACACGGTGATTTGAGTTAGGAGCGCAAAACATGGATAAATCTTTAATAAGCTACAAACGTCAGAGGAAATAACTTGTGCTATGCCTTTCTCGGGCAGGAAACCAGCATACCCAGCCTAACTAACTTGCCCTTGGCTATAATTGTGATTGAGATACTACATTTTATCCCAAACTTTCCACGCACTTAAAATCAGCTGGAGTTTTAGGTGCTCAGCATTTCTGAAAAACAATTTTTACCTCTATTTGAGCATGGAAAAATCAGCATTCGCTCCATGCTACACTCATATCCTCTGTTCTGCTAGGACAGAGTAGTAAGAAAAAAAGAGTTTTCCTAATTCATGGCAGCATTCTGTTACTCCTTATTAATATGTAAGTCAGAGGAATTCATCACAGGCATGAGCGGAAAGATTTTTCATAGTCCTCCTCTTAGTTTCAGGTCTCCAAGAAGAGAATGAAGCTCCAAGCCAAATTTCACCTAGTTTCACGTCTGAAGGGTTTGCATTCTGGGAGAACAGTGACAGCCAAAATTCAGCCTTTTTTAACAATAAAACCCCTGCAATCTGGTTTAGACCTGTTCTTGTATACTGTAGCTGCATGATTTGTGCAGCATGCAGCCTCATAGAACTGCCTGGAATTCAGGAGTGTGATTTGAGCATGCATCTGTAATATTATTTGATTCACCGGAACTTTTGAAAACCTCCTCTACCGTAACATTTAGACATAGCCTGGCACCTCAATCTTGCTTTCCCTGCAAGCAAATTTGCATCCAGGGAAGTAAGACAGGAATGTTGCAAAAAGGGAAGGATTCCAATGTTCCCTCAATGAAAGTATGATTTTCCCAATCTCATCATCCAAAGCAATTGAAATTCTCTCCAAGAGCATTGAGGAGGCCTCTGCCTACAAAAAACCCTCTGCAAAAAAACCCTATATTTATCAGTCTGGCTCACAAACATCCTCCAGACCTTTTCCTACCTCTAGCCTCAGCACAAGCTTTTTTCTTTTCTACTACTTTCTACTACTAGCTCAGTTGTAACGTTCATGCCACTTCATCCTGCTGACATGCTGTCCTCTTTTCCCCATGTTACCATCCACATTCTACTTGTTTATCCCTTCCTTAAGTGTTGTGGCAGTTCTCTCTCTGGGACTCCACACTGGGCAGAGAGCCAGAATCGGCTCGACCAATTCAAGAGACTGCCTTCTCAGGAGGCTGTCAGTGGGTTTCCCAGTAGCCCAGAACAGCCAAAACATAAAGTGGTCCCTATTGCCCTTAATGCGTCTTTGATGCACTGAGACTTGCAGGATTCACAGGAGTGTCCAGAGTTGAGTTTGAAGACGTTGTCTTACTTACCAAGTTTTTCTCATTTCAGACTCATTAATTTCTCCTGCAGCACATTCCCAGGTAGCCATTACATGTGACACTTGGATTTGTAGCAAAGACATTTGTTTCGCCTTATCCAATTGTTTCTTTTCTCTCTGCCCCTTTCTTTTCCTGTATCTTTCGCAAATAAAACAGAGAGAGGTTCTGATCCTGTAACCCATAATCTGACCGCATGTAAGAAGACTGTGATGCATGGCAGAAAGGTGAGATGAATATAAGAGACTGACTTTTATGAGTAAGATTCATCTTAGTTAATATCAAACATTCCAGAGCATAGACCTTTACATATGAGCTAGTCACCCTAGGGTCTCTTTATAGTCAGTGGAGACAGGTACATTCAAGGCCAGCTCAGCTGTAGGTATCTAAATTAGGAGAAATCAATTCAATCCTTCATTTCTGGTTCCAATTGCATCTTCTGTGTCAGCATTCACTAAATCCACTGCATCCACTTCACTGATGTCAATGGCATTTTTCAACACTCGCATTCCTGGAGATACAAAAGACCTATCATGCAAAAATATGCCAGAATGCAGCTCTGTCTTCCAAATTACCTCAGGATCCTTCCTGGCTGTTAACTGGAGTGCAATAGAATCTCTGTAACTTGTTTTTGCGGATATGGCACTCACTATTATTCAGATACCTCAAACCCTGAGAGATGGAATAAATGTATTGACTAATTTCCACCACTGAAAAGCTGAGTTCTTCTATGGCTTTATAGAGAAAGAACCCCAGCAATAACACCTTGCCGTCTGTGCAGAGAGAAGAGAATATGTAAGCCTGTTTGAATGCTGCCAATGGCACCCATTAAATCCCTGATCACAATGCAAAAAAACCCTTGGCAGCACTGAACGGAAGTAAAATATATGGATTTTCATACAGCTGAGATCTCAAACAATTCTGAGGAGAAAGAAGACACTGACTCCAAGCAGTAAAAGGGAAAAAAAGAACTGAGGATAACTGAACTTGTAAGAGAAAAATCCTTCCCCTGCCTTAACACAAATACAGACTACCTGGAGTTTACGGCAAAGAACTAACATTTCAGAAAGGAAGAACTCTCCTCCCATGCAACCTGCAAACAGGCTGACAAGGGTCCGCAAAGAAACTGGGGAGTTAGGTGAGAGATGCATCTTTATTATAGTGATCCAATATGCCTACCTAGTGTTTTGTTGTTCATTTGGGGTTTTTTCCAGTTGCCTAACAGTGACTTTGTTGTTTTGAATAGACCACCCTGTGTTGTAGCAAGCACCTGCTTTTGGCAAAACTTCATAAGAACATCTGTGTCCAACAATGCTCCAAACTCAGGTGGAAACGATGAAGAAACTATAATAAAAAGCACAGCAATTGAAATCAAGGACTCCATCTCAACTTCTCATTGAAGTGGAGATGCAGAACTTATAATCAATAAGTGAATATTAGCCTAGGAAGACTATGGAAAGAAAAGGTCAACGGCGTAAAGGCACCCATTATATTATATCTATATATAGATAGTATATTATTACCTGACAATATCTTTTAGTACTGAGTCATGGTTTCAGATTCATTGAAAATGGGGCTGCAGGTGGCAATCCACTCATGCATATTTGCTCTTCACAAAACCAATTTTGCATTGAGGGAGCTGCTGAAATGGAGATGCCAGAGCACTATCAGGATGATGTAGAAATCTTTGCAGATGTGCAATTTTCATCTAAAATAAGTTCCACTGCAGTGTCCTAGACTGCTTCAGCACAAAATTAGCCAAAAAACCCCTTATTTTTATGTAGTCTTCCCAGTTCCAAGGGCAGGTGCAGCCCTGACGTATGACTGGGGGAGGACTCTTCACCATTCAGCTGTCACCACAGAATCTGCACCAGTTAAAAGTGTTGCACCCATCAATGGTAATGAGCAAGAGGAGGAGAGGACTGAGGGATCTTTAGACTCTTCAGTAAATCCACACTTTGTGCAAAATAGGCCTGATGCATTGGTCCATTCTGGCCATTTTTGCACCACTCCTAAGGTGACTACTGGGGAGTAAAGTAGATTGCTAAAATAAAGCCATCAGAACAGGCTCACGTGCCAGCATTTTTGCTCTTCTTAGTTGGGCAGGTTGAAGGCACAGGAGAAGTATCCATTGGTGACACCTGTCCCTTCAGCCACTGGTCTTGTGGACTGCAGCAGTAACGTAACAGCCATATTGCTCCATCATTAGCAAAATGCCCGGAGCTAACCCTTGGCTCTGATTCTTTCCAACAGCCTTTCCAAGTTTGTCTGGTTTTCATAATTGTTTTGCTTAACACCATTTTTTACCTAGATCTTTGTTCTTGTCCTGAGAGTACCTTCTGTGCAAAGAGCCCCATAGCCACTTCTCCTAATGCCAGGCCCAAATGTAGACTGCTGGTCTCTGCAAGTATTGATCTTATGTTGCTTTATCCTTTCTGAACTGTTCTTAGTAACATGCTCAGAAAAAGGGGGGAGGGGGGGGAAAGATTGTTTGCAAGTGTAGATTATCCTGCAGAGGGTTTTTTTTTTCTGCGATGTTTAAAAGTCATGCAAGAGAGACAGGGATTTCTGTCCCTGGCTGGAAATCTTCCTTAGCTTCTTTCACTCTTGAAAGAGCAAGAGCAGCTCTGCTCGGCAGAACTAATTAATTATGATTGTAACAAAACATACATTCTGCCTAAAAATATCTGACTGCACTGTGGTTTAGGAGCTAACGAAAACCGGCATCATGGTTAAAAAGTGTGTGTACGTAGCGATAGGCCTCGTGTAACACATTAACGCTAGAACCAAAGGCTGCAGACGAGATTTTACAATAGCAGTTCCACTGGCTACCATAAAACAATAGTGCTTGGTCAGGAAAATACTGCAATAACCCTGCAGCTTTTACATGTTAACATTTAGAGCATCACTACAGTAGGCTGTGTTACTACAGCATTGCAGGAGTTGTGAAATGTGTCTCTGTCGTTCGTAATTACCTCTACCCTGCGAGGGACGGGCGGAACTGCAGATGAGCACGTACTCTCCCTTACCTCCGCCTCTCGGGCTGGTTATTCACCGGCGGAGGGACGACGGGGCTTTCAACCGGGGCTGTTCAACCGTAACCCCGGCAGCATCGCTACAGGACACGGGGGGAAGCGCAGCGTT
>NW_009220957.1:0-1444 GCF_000690835.1 Fulmarus glacialis | reverse complement strand
CTCCAGCCACGCCTCTCCCAATTTATACTCGTGCTTGGCGTTACTCTGTCCTAAGTGCAGAATCTGGCATTTTGACTTGTTAAATTTCATCCCATTAATCACAGCCCAATGCTCCAATCTATCTAGATCCCTCTGCAAGGCCTCCTGTCCCTCAGGAGAGTTAACAGCACCTCCCAGTTTGGTATCATCAGCAAACTTACTAATGGTGCATTCAGCTCGTGCATCCAGATTATTGATAAATATATTGAACAGAACCAGCCCTAGAATTGACCCTTGAGGAACACTGCTGGTGACTGGTCACCAGCCAGATGTAGCCCCATTCACTACAACCCTTTGAGCCCTGCCATTCAGCCAGTTCTTCATCCAGCGCTCATCCCATAGTTGGACAGCATGTCCAGAAGGATGCTGTGAGGGACAGTATCGAAAGCCTTACTAAAATCCAGAAAAACTACATCCACTGCCTTCCCTTCATCCACTAGGCGGGTGACCCTATCATAGAAGGATATCAAATTAGTTAAACAGGACTTTCCTTTTGTGAACCCATGTCAACTGTGCCTGATAATTGCATTATTCTTTAAATGCCTTTCAGTAGTACCCAGTATACTCTTCTCCATAATTTTTGCAGTTAATTTTTTCAAATTAACTTCCAGTTAAGGAAGTTAACAAAGAACATTAAGGAAAAACGTTCTTGTTTTGTCTAAAATTATTTGTCTCTTATTTTGCTGACCCTTTTTTTTTAAATGAACTTTTTGCATCCGCATGTTCGTTTGGAGCAGTGGCCTTAAGTTTTGCTGAATTAGGTCAGCAAAACAGTGTTGTAACGTGCTCATCTTCCCTCATGTTTTCTGTGCAGAAGTTTTAACAGTTTTGGCACATGGCCCTGATTTGTGGCGGAAGCCACAGTTTAGACTGACTTCTCTGAGGTCCAAGAATATTCTGTAGGGTCTTCCTTTCACTGTCATTGCAAGAACCTAGCAACCAAAACAGCTCTGACATCGTATTCAAAGATAACCCAACTTCCCTCAACTCACTTTCCTTTACAGAAAGGTGGAGCTTCAAGTTTCATGTCCTCTCACAAAGTGGTCACTTGAGCATCCTGGTGGATGCTTATTCTAGAGAGGGGTAAATTAGAATATCCTTGTCACCTTCTGGAAAGAACATGTTGTTCAGTTGGATTTTTTTTTTTTAATCAGACCCAGCCTAACCTGCACAAGAGTTGATAACTACCCCACAAATTTGGCTTGCAGGTCATCACAGTTATCCAAACATACCAATACAGCAATTATTATTATTTCATAGTCTTAGTTGACTCCTTGTCATGTTCATGAAAAATAGAAATGGACTCAAAACCACCTATATGGTAGCTAAATCTTGACAGGCACATCTCAGAGACCAAACAGGGGAATGTCTTGCACAGATCATAGAATCATAGAATCATAAAGGT
>NW_009220956.1:0-8288 GCF_000690835.1 Fulmarus glacialis | reverse complement strand
ATTCTGTTTTAATGTACTATTTACAAGGAATTTTTTTGTATGACACAAAGAAGCTGGTAGGTTTGCATGCTTTTCTCTCTTCATCGGTAACTGCCCACTGATCAGAAAGAGAATTGCTGCTCAAGAATCTGGGAGCTTCAAATCTTTCTTAAATTTCTTTTCTTCTTCAGTGAGGTGAATCTTTTGTTTGCAGGACTGTGCATTTCCTGCTGTGAGTCTGAAGGTAGGAGCATTCCTCGGGAGCTGTTGAACAAGCCCATTCTGTAAAGAATGGGATCGGGGAGGGCCAAATCAAATAGTAGTTTTTAGAAGAAATGTCCCAACTATCTTCTGTATGCTCCTATACTGCTTTACCCATTGAGTAAGGATCAGGTTCCTCAAAGGATTCTCCATCGGAGGCTAATCAATTATGAGAGAAGCCTTTGGCTTCTGTCAGGAAGAATAAGGTTCAGGAGGCAAAAGATTTGGGAGTTGTTATTTATGGTGAGAACTCTAACTGTATAGAGATGGTTGAAAATTTTTGACTAGTGGTATCTGTTGGTGCTACATATGAAAAGCATGTTTCCATGCATTGGTGATACAACAGTTAGTTTGTCCATTAGCACAGGCATCAGAGCCGAGCTGGTATGCTAAAGATGATGTGAAATTACAAACTAATGCCCCGGAGCCATCCATGCCAGGCTTCAGGATCTTCCAGCCTCCTCTGAGAAACTCTGTGTTTGACAGTTCTTCACAAACACTTGCAGTCCGGCAGAACAATTAGCAAACAAATGGAAAAGTATCTGAATATCCCATCTCAGCTGTGATGCCATCGGGCTGTGTAAGCGTTGCAGTATAATGCTGTATGAGCTTCTTCTGCACATCTTCCAGAGTTCGGCCGACTTTTTAAGGAAACACATACAGACAAACCATGAATGACGGTTTCTTTCAGTAACCATAGACCAGCCTCTAGGTGGTAACTTCCTTTGTAAAATGGTTATAAAGGCGATAATAAGCACAGATTCTCTTCCAGGGAATGTGTGAGCCCAGTCTGTTAGCTGGTTTTCTTCCACGATGATTTTGGTGTAGTCCACAGTTAGAAGACAGTTTTGCTTTCTCAAACCTGCTGTTATTGTCCTATTATCCCCTGGCTGGTTGGGAGAAGAATAAAATGTAGGCTGGCAGTCTTTTTCCTGTTCTACTCAGTAACAACCAGGACCTGTACTGCTAAATCAGTTTTCCTTCTAAATATTCTCCTTTGACAAAGAAAAACTGTATGTTCTGGATAAATACAATGCAGCTTTGTATTATTTTAACAGCCAAAACTACTTACTTTTACCTTCCTGATGTTTCTTTTGCCTTTTCTGACTGTTTCAAAGGTCAAATCATCTTCTCGGAGCACTTCTGAGTGATTCACACTGTGTTACTTTTATGGTTGCTTTTATCATCAGTTCTCACACCGTAAAACTATGGCTTCTCGTCTTCAGAAACGCTGCAATCACTGAGATCTGACTGTCAGCTTCTGTGAAATGTTGCACTTCTGTTACGGCTCACAGGCCAGGATACAAGCCTGAGAGGACCTGGTTTTTAGTCATTTGACCAATTAAGTCAGTGCTGCATGTGGTTGCCTTTTGAAGGGACAGTCACCAGACTAGCACACACAGAAGGAAGGAACCCCAGCATGCCTCCCAATACCTCCTGCCTCTGGGAGGTGCTGTAGTTGGTACAGATTTCACAACCAACTTTCCATCTCTGTTTCTGTATGTCTTCAACCATTCTAGTTTCCAGAACTGAGGATCTGGGGGCATTTAATGGCTGAATCATCTTTTTCTGCCCTGACTGAGGGAGTTGGAAAAGCAAATGCTGCAATATAAATTTTCATTTTATTTTAATAATTTTCTCTTGCAGCAATTAATTTGTTTCTTGATTCTGTTTACTTGCTTCCAATTTAAAGATGGCTTGTTAGGAAATAATACCCATCCTTCCCTGCAAAATTTAGTGCTGTTCCTAAGCATATGCTGAAACATCATAAAAAGAAGGTAAATGTAATGTCAGGAAAAGGCGTGTGTAGAATGTTTTTCCTCCCACTATAAACAGACAATATTTACCAACCAATACCTGAGAGATTTTCTGAGCAGGAATCCCATTATTGGGAGCTCTTTCTAGTAACTCCTGATGGACTGGATTTTACCTGTCTAATCCTTCTTGACTGAGATTGCTAGTCTTGCCTGTCAAGCATGTAATGTACCTGTGGTGGGATTTTTTTGCTGACTTAATGCAAAAGAAACAGAATTAGGAAGGACAAATAAAGTTCTTTATGTTGGATACTCATCTAAAAACATCAGCTTGTGCTTGCTGGCAATATTATGTAGATCATAGTATGTGTAGTCTTCTTAAAACAGAAAAGAAAATACATTTGGCTTCTGTGTAATCCATTTCCAGTATAGATGTATGTATAAAATTCTTCACCAGAATTACTTTTTTTGGCTAGTCTCGTCATCTGTTAGCCTCAGATTTAATGGGCATGGAAACCTGTATCTTCTCATGTCACTTTCCCAGGTTGAAGTCTAAAAAGTTTCTTTGTGAGAATGGCTCATGACTACTAGTCATAAGGTCTTTTTAATTTGGTAAAAGAAAATGCGGTATGACTAGTTCTTCAGTGTCAGCTTAGGATCTGAAAAGTAAGAACAGTTCTAGAAGCACAGTCGGTATTATTTTAATAATTGATGAGTTTGATAAAAATTCCATGGTTGGTTCAGTTACATTATCTGTACAATTTTCTTGTATTACTTTGATATATAAGCACAAAGAGAAATCTTGTCTTTCACTGGTTGGTTTAAGCATAATACTGTTTGTCTTTAAAGCAGTACATAGACAAGGATGAAAACACCAAGAGCCTGAACAGCCTGGAATCATTGGGGTGGAAGGTTTTAATTCTCAGCATTTTATTTGAAGGTTTGCCAGCAATATAAGCAAGTGTTGGCATGAATTTCTTAAATGGGACGATCTGCTGTCCCTTTTAGGTCAGATGCCAGAACAACAGTATAATTACAGCATCTGCTTTCAAAGACAAAAATTTCCTTTCTCTAAACAGCAGTTCTACTTGCATGTTTACCAAATGTCATCTCCGTGTTGGACCAAGAGTGTCCACTTGGATCCAGAATTTGAAGGGGAACATTTCTGGGTTTGGATTCCAGTTAGCATTTGATTTCATTTACTTTGAAAGGCCATAATAGTCTGTTGGAAAATTGGGAAAATTCTGGATGATGGAGAAGACATTTAGGTATGAGACGATTTCTCATGACTGTTGGACTGCTAGGGAGTCAAAAGCTGTCACTAATTTGAGAGTGGTCAGGCTTGTGTAACGGGTTGCCACAAGGGCTGAGTTTGAGCTGTTTGCTGTGATGGCTGAGTCCTCTGCTGCAGAGAACTGCTGCTGTGTAGCAAAGCAGGCTCATCTGAACAACCATCTGCTAGGTGAGCTTCATGGCAAATTGTTAAATTTGGCAAAATAAGCTGATGGCTTATTTGTGTAATGTGGAGTATAGTAAGCCTATGTCTAAAATTCCTAACTATGCTTTCCCTTTCCACATCACCCCGGCCACCCCCATGATAACTGCTTGAGGGAGATCTGAATTCTGTCATCTCCACACTTCTGTCACTTGTCACACTGCTACTAAGGGCTAATCCTGCCAGTTCCAAGGTTGTCTGAATGCATCAGCCCTGCCTGTCACTTTGTTGTTATGACCTGGATGTTTTTCTGTTGCATGGGGATGCTAGAATACAACCAGGTAGGCCTGAGGCATTTTCCCTGCTATGGCTTTTCATTGTCTTCACTGTTATTTTGCAGAAATTCTATGTGAAACGGTGCATTTTGCAAACAAAATTTTTTCTTTATAATTAAGAATTAAGAATTATAATTAAGAATTATAATTAAGAATTAAGGCCTAATTTGTTTTAATTTATTTTTCTTTAAAAGACAAAACAGCTGTTGGTTTCTTTTGCTGCACTCTCAAGCTCATGTTCGGAGCTGATGGTTGGCTGCAAGGAGAAGTCCTGCAGCCTTTGCTGTTTTGGGATGCTTCAGCTTAGTGTCTGTAAATGCAGTGCTCGAAGCCCCAAGGAGAAGTATGCAGAGCCATCTCAGAGGAGGTTACTACCCTTCACCAGTGTTTATTTGCAAAGGCACGGTCCCTTGCTTGTTTTGCCTGATTTCAGGAGATTGGTTTAAGAATCTGTGAATTACTGGAAGGAACGAACTTCTATGGGGTACCTTTGGAAACCTACAGAAGGTGGGGGACCACGAGGGCTGAGTGATACCACTGTGGCAAACCTATGGCAGTTTTATCCCAACATAGTGAGCGTCAGTATAAAACTAAGCAGAATTCTGCTATAAGCACCATCTCTGTCATACAGAGGGGGTGAATGGTTCCTTGGCTTTATTTTGTGAATACTTTGATAAAGGTATCATTCCCTATCATGACGTTTACCTCTAAGTATCAGGCACGGGTGAGTAAGTATCAGTATTGGCTTTAAAAATTAAAGTTGCCTTGGGAGTGTATCATTCATTATTCATTTAGCACAGCGTGAAGAGAAGGCTGTCATCTTCTAGCACAAGCTAAATTAATGGCTTAAATTATTAGCATCTACACTACTGTCTCTTCTAGCAAACATATTAGTGACTGTCATCTCTTTAAATATGAGTTGACATGATTTTCTCTGCTTTTTCTTCAATGGTTGAAAAACTATATGGGGAATTTTCTAAGTCTAAATTAAATATTTGGCTCCTCCTCCACTCTGAAAATTGTAACGTTCAGATAAAGGTTTGGCCTGTATTAAATAACTGCATTAAATTTTGCTTCACATGCAGAATCTTGGTGGAAAGAAATGTGCAGTATAACAGAGACATTTAAATGTTTTCTAAAAATAGAGAAAATGTACAGCAAAATATTTGTATGGTTATATATTTGACCTTAGTTTACTATTTACGTCTCATGTTTCTTTGGAATACCATTGAAAAACATATAATTAGAGCTCAGGAGTTTGATAACACTTAGTTTATCTGCATACATAAATTTATATGCAGGCTGCTACAGTGGAGGGAAGGATCTTACTGGCTTTATCACTTTAATTTTGGTATTTCATCTTCTCATTCATTTTTGTGGAGGGAGAGCCTTGTAATTCCCAGCAGCTCCCTCTCTGGAGCTGAGACTCTACTTCTCCTTCTGAAACGCTTGTGTGTCACGCACAGCTTGGAGAGAGCTCGCTGCGGCTCTAAATCCAGGCAGGAGTGCAGCAGCGGTATAAAAGTGGAGGTGATACCAAGAAGGGAAGATGACATTTTCTCAACTAAAAATTTGGTTTGCCCATGTTATACATGCTCACAAGTGGTAAAATGGTCACCAGGTTGCTTTTTCAGGTGCACACAAAGTAATACCACGTGTTTCAGATTACAGAGAAATGGGTTTGGGGACTAAAAAATCATCTTTGGTATTGCTGTAATTTCGTCCTTAGAGTAACATCTGCACTGCCCTGAAAGTGCGGCTCCCCACCTCCAAGACCGAACCTAACAAAGCCTGTTAAAGTATTTATTACTTAGGATCTGTACAGCAGGCTGATAGGCCACAGCAGGCTTACAGAGGCCACAGGAGCCTTTGATCTTTACTTCTCCAAGTGTTGTAAGATTCATCTATGCATCAGTTACATGTAAAACCCATTCAACTTTTTCACAAGGCTTTGAATTACATTTGTGTCTCTCCCCTTTTATAACCATATAGTTTAGGAAACTATATAGACTTTTAGATTTTATAGACCAGGGTGTGTTGTTACATCAGGGAGCTGGGTATACGGACCAGCTGCACACCTCCACCTGCCGTTCCAGAGTTGTTTCACATGAGATTTTAATCGTATCTAATTTTCTTTAAATTGCATTTATTTAATAGTCATGATAAACCATATTGTAAGGATATGATTTTAGAAAGGGCTGCTGTGGTCTTGCAATGTAAAAGAAACATAAAATCAAGTGTAATAGCTCATGTCTGCAATAAAATTCAGTTCTGTCTCACATGGCTAGAGATGGCAAAACTGTGTGAACTTTACAAATTATAATCAGTGTGAAAATGTATACCACTGGGGAACCTTTGACAGATTTCCCCATCTAGAGTCTAGGGAATTACTTGATTTACCATATGTTGATTGTAAATAAACTGACAAGCTGTAAAGTATTGTTAAATAACTCCAAATAATTGTGTGTAACACTAAATATGTAAAGAAGGTCATGTAGGGACATCTTACAAACTGTGTAGGATTAATCACGCTAAGTCGGTATTCTTACTTAGACACCAAAAGATTTGAATCAAACGAGGATAGGAAGGCAAAATGAGGGAAGAAAAAATGGAGGTCATCATTAATACGAGTCTTACAAGTTATGGCAGTATCAGTTGGGTTTTTCCCCAAAAGAGAGAAGAAAAAAATCTTTACCCTAACCATTAGAATGTGTAAGCACGATTTGTGTGAGGAAACTAAATGTTGATAAGGCAGTGTGCCCGACTTGGGGGTTTTGTGATGCCAGCTAGCTTATACTCACTAAGAAACTGACTGAAATCCCTGCTTAGGCAGAATCAAGGTCAAATATGAGACTTGGTTTCTTCTTGGCATCCAAGGTGGCATCACTCCTGCACTTGGCTTCCTAAATGGCTTTTATGCAGTCGGAGTTCTGACCTGACTGGGGAGTTAGGCAGCCTGCTAATGTAGACCATCACACAAGCTCCAGATACCTAGAGGTGACAGGGTAGAGCTGTTCTGCCAACCCTTGATTTAAGAGGTATATTCTGAGGAGTGGGGGGGTTTGTCTATTTTGCTCAGGATAACAGTGGACAGAATAGTTGTATTGGCGGTAAAAGGGCCATTAAGAAAATATGTTCTTTTGTGATAGTTCAAAAGTGCTGAAGTGTTAACTGTTCCGGACAGCAGGGGGAACGAGCGGAAATTCTGTTATTGGTACTGAGAGTTTGCATTTGAGTAGATGTCTCCTTCTCCTACTGCTTCAACTAGATAGATATTCCTTGTCTGTTTAGGTAGTTGACTGTCAGTAACTCAGTATATCTGTAGGAGGTTTTAAGCATCTGGTTAAGCCTTTTGTCTAATGAGGCCAACACTTTAATTTTTGTTTTACTCTAAGACCAAGTAGGAGGAAAAGGCTGGTAGTCTAAATTGTAAAACCATGAGGAAGGTAAAAGCCCTACAAGATAACTGTCTTGAAAATAAATTTGTAAGAATTAATTTCACTTTCAGTATCTTCACCAGTCACATTTTCGTTGCTTTTCACACATCTCTCTTGGATAAGCCCACTGACATTTCATTTTAGTCAAAATTTCTCCAAGGGTTTTGTGGCAAATAGCTTAAGGATTCTACATCAACAGCAAGCAGTTCTAAATTTTTAGACCTTTCTTGGGTCTGGTGGCTGCTAGCATGTCTGTGATGTTAAAACAGGTATCATTGAGGTTTAGTGGGCTTAAATATATACATTTTTAGGTTATTTTAAATATACTGGCTTAGATTTCCACAAGAAAAAAGGCGGTGATGGGGATTTTGGAAAGTATGAATGGGAGAGGCAGCTGCTGCTTCTTTGTCTTAAACTGTTCCTCAAACGCTGAACAACACTGTTTGGCTCTGATGCTTTCCTCCTAACTCTGAGCACCTGAAAGCTCCATGTTGCTTGAAGCCAACAATAGGCTAACGTCCTTTTGGATTATATCTGGAACAGGGAAGATACACCATGCTGCAGTAATGAATTTTGTTATTAATGCACTCTAGGGATATTCTCTTTTGGTTAGGTACAGTACGAAGACTCAGTATTGCTGCAGTCACCTCTGTTGAATAGTTTAAAGACTCCTTCTTTATGCATGATTTCAGTCTAGACTAAAATACAGAAAGGATATAGTATTTGGAGTTGCCAAAATATGTTTGGGACATCAAAGCATTAAATTGCTAATTTTTCTTCTGTGGAAAGCTTTCTGTTTTGCTTCTGGGTATGGTAGCGGGAAAGAGAAAACCAGTGCTTCTTGGCTATTGAACTTGTTTGGATCTTAAGATGAACAAGTGCTATTAAAACAAAAAAAATACAGAAATTACAGTAAAATAATTTGGGGGCTGCTAGCATTAAAATCTCTTAAGTTTTGCAGGATAACAATGTAAATTTATGCTAGCTCTTAAAACACAGCAGCTTTTAAATAGATACATTTAGGTTACAGTGTTATCAAATACCATGTCTTAATTTCAACAATTGAATAAATATGCTAGTAAAGACT
>NW_009220955.1:0-22156 GCF_000690835.1 Fulmarus glacialis | reverse complement strand
CCAGTTTAGAGAGAAGGATGTTGTGGGGACCGTATCAAAGGCCTTAGAGAGGTGCAGACATTGGTAGACCTTCCCATGTCCACTGATATAGTCACTCCATCATAGAAGCCACTAAGCTGGTCAGTGAGGACTTGCCCTTGGTGAAGCCATGCTGGCTGTCTCGAATCACCTTCCTGTCCTCCATGTGCCTTAGCATAGCTTCCAGGAGGATCTGTTCCATGATCTTCCCAGGCACAGAGGTGAGACTGACAAGTCTCAGGTGAGGCTTTTTTTTCCTTAATCATTTTACCAGTCAGGTCCAGGAAGTTCTTAACAAATGTTAATCTCTGGGTTAGTGTTTGGCTTTGATAAATTAATTCAGATGCAACAAAGAAGCAAGCAAACAAACTTTTCTGCAAGATCAAAGGAAGACTGACACATTATTCTCCCAGTCCCTGCCTTTGCCTTCTGCAGCTTGGGCGGTGAGGCTCAAGCACTTGTCAGTGAAGATCGGGGCAAAAAAGGTCATTGAGTACCTCCGCCTTCTCTGTATCCCAGGTAACCAGGTCTCCCGTTTCATTCTGGAGAGGGCCCACATTTTCCCTAGTCTTCCTTTTATCACCAACGTACTTGTTGAAGCTTTTCTTATTGCCCTTGATGTCCCTGGCCAGATTTAATTCTATCACAGCTTTAGCTTTCCTAACTTGATCCCTGGCTGCTCGGACAATTTCTCTGTATTCCTCCCAGGCTACCTGTCCTTGATTCCATCCTCTGTAGGCTTCCTTTTGAGTGTGTATTTGAGTGTGTCCAGGAGCTCCTTGCTCATTCATGCAGGTCTTCTGGTGTTTTTGCCCAATTTCCTCTTTGTTGGGATGCATCGCTCCTGAGCTTGGCGGAGGTGATCCTTGAATATTAACTAGCTTTCTTGGGGCACTCTTCCCTCCAAGGCTTTGTCCCATGGCACTCTACAAAGCAGATCCCTGAAGAGACCAAAGTCTGCTCTCCTGAAGTCCAGGGTAGTGAGCTTGCTGCGTGCCCTCCTCTGTGCCCTAAGGATCTTGAACTCCGCCATTTCATGGTCACTGCAGCCAAGGCTGCCCTTGAGCTTCACATTCCCCACCAGCCCCTCCTTGCTGGTGAGAACAAGGTCCAGCATAGCACCTCTCCTCGTTGGCTCCTCTGCCACTTGGAGAAGGAAGTTATCATCGACGCGTTCCAGGAGCTTCTCGGATTGCTTATGCCCTGCTGTGTTGTCCCTCCAACAGATATTGGGGTGGTTGACCAGGAAGACCAGGGCTTGTGAACGTGAGGCTGCTCCTATCTGTCTATAGAGGGCCTCATCTGCTCGGTCTTCCTGGTCGGGTGGCCTGTATCAGACCCACACCGTAATGTCGCCTGTCCCTGCCCTCCCTTTAATCCTGACCCGTAAGCTCTCGGTCAGCTCCTGATCCATCCCCAGGCAGAGCTCCATGCACTCCAGCTGGTCATTGACATAGAGGGCGACATCCCCTCCTCGTCTCCCTGTCAAATTATTTGATAGAATAATTTTCAGGGATTAAGTATATGCAGTAAAATGAAAATGCTATTTAGGAAGTTAGGTAGAAATCCATGAAACGTACTTCCTGATTTTTTTTTTTTTGTACCATTAATGCAGTCATCCAGTTTCTACAGCTGAAAAATGTTTTGACTGTCAGTACAAAGGCAAGTGTTTTTTGAGGCATAGCACTACTGTGTTCAACTTGTACATTGCTTGCTTGATACTGAAAACCTTGATCTTTTTTACATGTAAACCTCATTCATGAATGAGGTTTTTGCTAGTCAGAATGGTCTATGCCTGCTCTTTTGGTAAGTTCATCACACTTGGAAGACAAAACTGGTGAGGTGGCTGATGTATACAGGGGTACTAGTTTGTATTTGCATTTTCCCTTTTTTTATTTCAGGTTTTTTAATTAGTTAGTTAATCCTAACAACATAGGAGGAGGTACCTTCTTCCTGTCAGGACTAGCAGAAAGGTAACATTTTTTCAGTTTGTAAATGACAGAAGCATTTCGAGACTTTTTTTTGATTGCCAATTAGTTTTTGTGAGACAGTAATAGGACACTTACTGACTTTGACAGCTTCAGAAGACTGCCTTCATGCTTTTGAATGATGTAACCTATTTTTGAGTTGAGTGAACTCAATTGGTATGCTTTGGTATGCTGAATGATTTTGCACTATTGCCTGTACAGCATTCTTTACTGTCATAGCTATGACTCAAAATAGATGCTCAAACCGAAGTTTCCTCTTCATGAAACAGAGAGTGTTTTTAAAAGGTCATTCTCCTTTGAAGCAGTTTATGACTCTCTTCCGTCATCTGTTAGAGGTGAGATTTGTGAACCTTCCAGGTATTCTGCGTAGCTTACCATTTTGGACATGTGTTTCTGGAGGAGATAAAGATTGTAATGACATTTTTTATGATGATTTAATTGTTTATTAGTTTGGGATGTGGCTGCTGCTGCTGTTAAGTTTAAGTAATTCAGTGTAACTACCAGCTACTGCATTTTTTAAAATCCTTGCTGGAGTTATGGAACAGTACTAATTTTCCTAAGTAAAATGTACTTCATTACTGAAATAAATGTAAAAAAAAATGTGTACCCGTTACAGAAGTGCAGGGTACACATATCTTAAAAGTATAGAGACCAAGGATAGATTGTATATACTAAACAAAATTAACACAGAAATTCCCCCATATGTAAGTTGTGCGCAGATCTGATCAGATTCACACGTAAAGTTATGGCATAGACATTGGAAGGTTATCTGTACGTGGTAGCAAAAACTCTACTACTCTTGTACTCTTATCTATACCCGGAGAAGTAGCTGCTAGGTTGTTACTACTTCTGAAGTAATTTATGCTATGCGTAAATAGTGCCTAAGTTATGCAGGGTAATGAAGTTGTCTTCTGGTTCCAGAATCAGCTGTGAAACTTTTTCACCTTCTTCCTTTGACATAATCCCAGTAGTCATTACTTTATGGAAAGAAGCTGCTTTAAAGGAATGATGTAATTTAGCCTTGGTTAATTTCTTCGCTCACCTATGCTTTTTTTCCTTAGAAAACAAGCAGTCCTGAACTGTCTCTAAAAGGAAACCTAACTGGATCACACTTTCTGCCAGCTGGCAGTTTATCATCAGAAAGATTGTCCTTTGATGATGTATTTAATGTAATGCATTGTTCAAATGCTGTCTCCTTAGTGACATACCGCTGTAATGCATCATACTGCCGTAATACATCAAAGCCTTCCTCACTTTGATGATTTCGTATAAGCACCAATGTTTTTTTGTGAACAAAAGAACAGTGAGTCTTCGTTAAAGTAGATGTATAATTCTATTGCTTATGAACTGCCTGCAAATGCAGATGACACAGTTATTGCATATCTAGTTTTTATTTGAAAAACAAACTGCGTAGTACTGTCAATGGCTTTTAAAATTTACTTGAATGTGCTATTCAAACTAGATTGGCATGATGACTGGAATACCTGCTCCTACTCCTTTTTTAACATGGCAGGTTTCTGTTAAATTCTGTTTGCCACAGAGCTGGCCTAGATGTACTGCTGCTTTGGGCTCTGCCAGTCTGCATTTTTTCAGATACTTTGTTCTCCGTTCTTTATGCTAGTGAGAAAGCTGTGCTTACCTTAAAGTGAACATATTGTATCTTTTATACTTTCTCCTGTGTTCTTACAGCAATCATAACTGGATAATTGCTGCTCATTAGACATAGTGTTGTAAGAGATGTAATCACATCAAATCTGTTGAGTGATTCTGTAATTATGTTTCATTTATTGTCTTCACTGAGATGTAGTATGAATATGCATAATCTTGCTTTCCTTGATTAGCTGTTTGACCAATGTTGTTTTATAATCAATAGCTAAAATGAGAAGAATTGGAAATTTTAAAAGAGAATGGACAATACATTCTTCTTTTGGAAATTAGTATTCCAGTGGGGTAGTAGAGGAAAATAGGATTACAAGGTTGTAATGAGTACAGGCTATATATTGCTGTGCAGCTAAAGAAAAAGAAGTGAAAATATATGATAGGGTAAAGAACTTAAAACACAGGCTTGCTAAAGCCATCTATCATCACAGCATGATTTCTGAAAAAATAAAATAATAGTAATAAAAAAACCCTAAACAAAACCAACATGCCTGTGTATGAGGAAAAGTAAGAAGAGGAAAGAAGTGACTTTTATCACTGAACCCATCTCTTAGTTTCTGTCAGAAGCTTGGGTCTGGATTTTGTAAAGCTCTTAAATTGTTTAGAATTTCCTGAATTAGACATTTCCTCTTCCTGTACTGCTGAACTGTTCAGTCTGAAGTCTATCAGTAGAAATAACAATTGAGAAGACATTTTCTGGCAGGCTTTGGTGTTCTGTTCCCACTGGGTCTGTGCTAACCTACCTCTATTGCCATGAGGAATCTGAATTAGAAAGGATAAGGCAGTATTTTAAGAAAATGTTAATATAAGAAAGGGTAGGTGTAAGTTGCATGACTTACTGATTTTCGATTTAAAATTCAGTGTGCTGGAGTTTAATAGTATTACCTATTAACAAGTCAAAGTCAAATTTAAGTCAAATTGATGGTGCTTGGAACACCCTCTATAGCATACATGGAAATCTGTATATGGAAATAATAGAATAGATAAAATAGCTACAAACTTGCATTCTAGTTGGCACATTACAGAGATGTTCCCTGTTTATTGTTTATACAAGACAATATTCTTGGTCTACAAGATTCTTTTGGTAATTTTTTCTAACTAAGATGATGACTCTCTTGCTTTGTTTCAGATTTGTGAAATGCTGTTTGCTGTTATTTATGAAACAGCATATTTAGTCTTAGTATGCTTTTAAGACTTTTTTTTTCTAGATTTATATCTGAAATAATTAGCTTGAATTCAGAATATTTCTATGAGATCTAAAGTAGTTCTTAATCTAATATAATAATGACATTTGAAACAATGTAGAAATTCTTTTACCAAGGAGCTTACAGTATTATTAAGGATTCTTAGCATATTTAGCCAAATCCCAAAACCTCACTGTAAGTCACTGACGATCTATGTAAAAGGATCATTAAATGAACGATAGAATGGACACCTATTTTAGTGTTCTGTACCGAAAGGAAAAGGAAAAGGGGTGAGGCAATAGTGACATTTTAAATCTATAGCACTTTTAATTCACTTCAAATTCATTCAGGTTAGAAACATTATTTTAGTTGCATGACAGTGTTACACCTGTATTCCTCATCGTTTCACTCAGTAACTGAGATTGTGATTTGTATCAAGTTAAACTTGGTCTCTAATACCTGAAGATGTTAGATCTTTGTTGGAATTAATATGTAGCATGTCATTGGAAGAATCTTGTGCAACCCACCTTCTTTGAGACCTTATCAAGTTTTTAATACCGGGGAGAGAAGAGGAAATGGATTCCTCCTGTGGTAACTATCAGCTTTCTTTGTTTTTCACTCACTGAAGATCATGTTATATTTCTTGTATTTCCCTTTTAAGTTTCCTGGTGAATACGGAGTACAAGAATTAATTTATTTAATTTAATTTGTTTTCTAGGCTTTCTTCCTATGTATAAGTTTATATCATCATCTCCTTATGGTTCAGCTGCCTTCCTCATTGATCTCTTCCACTCTGTGTATTTAAATAATCTTGTGTTGTTTCCATTCCCTTCCAGAACAATACTATACTCACTGCCAATATTAATGAGATTTTAGAGCATTTCTACTTGGCTTCATCCTTGTCTCTTTAAAATTATGTATACTCTGTTCTGTCATTCACTAACTTCTGCGTAACAGAAAATACACTGTGACCCAGAAGGACTTCAGTGGTTACAACACCTCATTGATCTTAAATACTTTATTGCTTTTAAATAGCTAGATGCATCCTGAAACAGAACACACATTCTCTGTTAAATCCCCTATTTTCTTCAAAAGCCATATTAATAATTTCATTATCTCAACCAATTGTTTTCATTAATGTCAATATCTTTCTGATATTTCCTCTCTCAAATTCTAGTGTTCTCAATTTTTTCCTGAAATAATAAATGTATTTATTCAGCTACGCAACTTAGTAGTGTTTCTGAGTTCCAGTTCCTGGAAAATGAAAGATAGTTAATGGACAATGTAAAAACATCAAGCTCAAGTACTGCTACAATAAAGGTCATATTGTGGAACAGTTATCTGCAAGCCAGTGAGCTATTTAAATCATATTTAATGGTAAGGAATCAGATCACATGGAGAATAGTCAGAGTATCACATACAGCTTCTGAAACCTGCGCAGTTTTAACCTTGAACTCAAAGGCAGGAAAACAAATAGCTGTTCTACTTGATCTCTGTGTTCAAAAGCAGAAATGTTGAAAGAAAACATCATTACAATTTCTTCATCATATAGGTGATTAACGATGATAAAGCCTGAACATTTAATAGGTTCATTATGTCTAAATAAGGAAAAGTTTGGACATTCACTCCTCAGGCTTCTAATTCCCTATCAGGATTTTTCCTGAAATGTACAGTTTGTAGGCAGGATACTATCACAGTCAGTTCTTGCAGTAGATTTAATGTACCTCAATCTGGTCAAACAGTGAACATAGGAACTCACCACCATAGTTCAAAACACAGTCTGTAGAGGTGAATTCTGTTTCCAATAGAGTCCATTAAGCAGCTAGAGTACAAACAGGAAAGAGCATATATACCTCTCCTTCATATTCTCCCAAAGTCTGTCAATTTTCAGAGTGGGAATTTCTGGGTCTGTAAGTGAGAGGTTACGTAATGCCATTAGTCAGTCAGTTCATTTATCCTTGAGTTAGGTTCAGTTCTGGGGATTTGTTAATGTTCATTCTGTCTATTTGTACCATAGGATCTTTCACAGTTATTTCAGCTTTAAGCAGATCTCTGCTAATTTTTCTATCTTTCTCCTCTTCTCCAGCTTCCACACTTCCCTTGAAAACAAAAGGGACCAGTATCAGAATCTCCCTGAAGGCTTTCACAGTTAATATCACTGTAAATAATTAATTTAGCTTTCCTATAATGGTTTTGTGCTTTCTGAGTGTGTTTTTATATCCTGGTCACCATCTGGCCCTACAGATTCCCTGACTAGTTTGTTATTTGTGATGTATTGAAAGGATTAGTTTTGATTCCTTTAGAATAGTTACTTCCTAAATTCTCTTTTAGCCAGTCTCACCATGTTTTTACATTGCCTCTGCTGCATTTCATGATCTTCTGTTATCTTCATTTGCGTACAACTGCAGCACTTTGATCCTGCAGCTTTCATAATCCTGATATTCTCCTTCACTTAGCCTTTACTGAAGCCTTTTTCTAGTAAGTGGAGTGCACACACACTGTGCTTCCACATGGTGTCCTTCAGTAGTCTCTACACTGCTTCTAAGGATTTAATTCTCCTAATTCTCCCTTAATCTAATTTTTAAAAACTTCCTTATTTTCCATGATTTCCCTTTTTGAAGATTAACGTACTTGGTCTTTGCTCCTAGAATCTGCTGCATATAAGAGTTTGTGATCACTGTTACAAAGCTAGCACTTTTGAATCAGAGATTTGAAAGTGCTGTGAGATTGTCCTGGTTTCGGCTGGGATAGGGTTAAATTTCTTGCTAGTGCTGTGTTTTGGATTTAGTATGAGGAGAATGTTGATAACACACTGATGTTTTCAGTTGTTGCTAAGTATCCTGCTAGTCCAAGGACAGCTCCCATGCCTACTGACTGAGCTAGGTACACAAGATGGGAGGGAACATCATCAGGACAGCCAGCTCAGCTGGCTAATGGGGGATTCCATACCATGTGACGTCATGCTCAGTATATGAATGGTAGGCGTGATCCAGGAAGTACCAATCGCTACCTGGTTATCGGTCAGCGCGGGTGGTGAGCAATTGCATTGTGCATCACTTATTTTGTATATTTTATCATTATCATTATTATTCTCCCTTTTCTGTTTTATTAAACTGTCTTTATCTCAACTCACGAGTTTTTCTCACTCTTATCCTCCCGATTCTCTCCCCGTCCCACTGGGGGGGGGCGGGGAGTGAGTGAGCGGCTGCGTGGTATTTGGCTGCCTGCCAGGTTAAACCACGACAGAGATTTTTAACTAGATCCCACACACCACGTAGATCCAAGTGAAGACTCGCTAACCAGCTCTTCTTTGATACAATCCTCAATAACATTTACAAGTTTTGTCTCTGCATAATGGTGTCCTGATGTGACATTTGTCCAGATTACAGAACAGTGGAAATTACCTGGCAGAATTAATTTACCTCCCTTGGTGCCTCACTGATTTCTCTAAGCATATTGCATATAGTTTGTGTGTGACATGGATGGTTCGTTGATGATATAAACCCCAAATCATATTTTTCAAATTTAGGCTTGGAATTTTACACCATGCAGATTTTGTGTTAATTGACCAGTTGGTTAATTTGTTAATTTGATTTGATACTAAACTTTCTTTAAGACAGAGGATTACTGTTCCTACAGTTCGGATTACTCTGTCTTTCCTGTATATTTTGTATTCTGCTCTCATACTGTTACATTGATTGTCTGACTTCCATGAGCTTGCGACATGTCTGGTATATTAATATCTTAATTTGGATCACACATTCCAATTTCTCCATCTTATTTCTTAGGCTTCCAGCATTTACAAAGTGGCAGACATACTATTGATTAGTTACATTTCTTGGCACTCTTTTAAAATGGCAATCTGTTTGTTTCCTATTTCCATATTTGATTATTTCTATCCCCTGACCTATCCTTCTCTTGAGAATACAGAATTTTTGTGTCTTCATCTTTAGAAATGTTACCTTAAACCCTGTGTACTTCTGTGCCTGTCAGCTTTCCCTCACTCCTCAGTGAAAAGTTCACTGTCAGCCCTGTTTATTTTAATCATCAGCACCTTGATTCCTTAGAGCTGAGATCAGGTCCTTTCCTTATGTCCAGAAGTGTCCTCAGTTCCTGAAAAATTGAATAACCCTCCTTCTTACAACAAGTTCTGAAACTGCATTTCCATTGCTGTTCCTGGACATGTGTGGGTACTAACACTTCAGAGATGCTAGCAGAGACCCTGGTTGTCTTTTCCAGAACTTCATATTTTGTGTCTGAAATTTGTCTCCATTTCATTAATATACATGGAGAAAACAATTACAGGACTCTCCCCAGCGTTTCCAAGCTGGTTCCTTTTGAGGTCTGTACCTTCTTGCCTGGTAGGTGAATTTTCCTCTCTGGGCTCAGAAACTGAGAAGACTCTTTGCCTGAGAAAGGCATCTTCCATCAATGCAAACTCTTTTCTGCTTCCAGAAGGGCATTCTCAGAGCTGGATGTTATCCAGCAGAGATGCCTGTGCCTGGTGTTTGCTCCCCCTTTGCTAGCCTCTGATGTCTCTGAACTGCCCTATGAACCTCTTCACTTCTCCATTCCCTTCCTGAGCAGGATTGCATCTGCCAGTTGGATCTGATCAGCTCCGCTGCCCAGACACGGCTCAGGCTGAGGCTGAAGGCATTTCCCTGACCCTCTGTGTCTGCCTGAATTCTTCCAAATCAAACAGGGCTGAACTGCTCCCTCAGGGGACCCTGTGGAGCCTGTACCATTCATTTATGCACATATACCCTTTTCCTGGATGAGGTAGGCATTGATTATGATACTTGACACAATAACCTGCATGCTTCATCCTATCAATGTTTTCTCTTTCTTTGAATAGACACAAGAGCATTTCTCAAAGTTGTCTTCCATCTCCAGTGGTTCTGTTCACCTCTCCTCCTGATGTTCTCCTTTGGCTGAAAGTTGCAGAGCCATCTGGCTCCTATTACCTGTCACTGAACTCCTATTGCAGTGAAACTGCTACTTACCTGATCATTTTATTTAGTCCTGGGTCTCTGCTCATTCACTGAAGCTCTCTTTGCTTCATAGAAGTACAGAATATTTTTGTTCTGGGGAAAGAGGAATTTATATTGACAATTAATTGCAGGCTTTGCATATGATTGTATGATAGAGTAGCTTTTTTAAGGGCCATTTGCACAGCTTGTCTCCATGCTCCACCTTGTATGCTAAAGCCTTACGCAGCAGGTGATCTATGCATGGCAACCTTGCTTGTGAAACTGCTGTAGAACTGGGGCTAGAGGAGAAAAATAACACATTCAAATTTATAATAGAAAGCAAAGTAATATAATGGGATAAGTTGCAAGGGACTTTGAGCCCCAACAGCTTTTGGTCCACTTTTTTTCTTTACATTTGAAGGTAGTTGCTGTCTTTAAGTTTTCTTTTCACTTGTAAGAAGTGTTTGAAACTCACAACCTATGGTGATGTTTCCTTCTGTTCAAATAGGTGTTTTTTAATGGTAACAGTTATTTTTAGAGTTTTAAATGTACACATTTATTTGCATACACTTCCTAAGTCATAAATGCAGATTGCTTATGTGTCTTATTAAGCAAATTAGGGATTATTACACACAATAAGAATAGCATATGTGCATGCTAATACCTGCTCTGAGTATCATGTCCATTTATGCACAAATAACTGGTGAATATCTGCCTCATTGTGGAGTATCCATATGGTATCATTTTGCACCTACATCACAGCAAAAAGCAAGAATTTTCCAATTTGCAATTGGGAAACTATGATACTTTCTGCAAAAAAGTAAAAGAGTTTTTTTCAACTGCATTTTTTCTATTGCTTTACAGTTGTATAAAGTGAAGGTGAAATAAAAAAAGAGCCATATGTGATATTACTATCTCTTTTTAAAACTATGCAAACATATAAAAGACTATATAAGGTGCAACAATTGATACTGAATACAATGTAGGCTTTTGCTTTTGCTTTGTGAATGTGATTATATAAATTGCTTTATATGATTACATTAATGTAAATAATTGCATCAAAGTATATGTTTTAATTAATGATGCAAACCCCTGGTAACTACAATACTTGGTCACATTTGTGAATATGTCAACACATATTTTCTTGCCATAGTGTTACTGTCTCATAAAAATCCCTGTTGGAAATATCATGTAGGTCCTGGTAATATACTACATATTGTCAGAGTTTGTATTTGAAGGACAACAGAAACAATCCTAGGATCTAAACATGTATATGAAAATGTTTATAATCTTATTATTGCAGTCATAGGTTTGGTTTTTTTTTTTTTTTTAAGATATCCCTGTCCTTCCTGCTCAACATTGTCAATCCCAATTGGCAGAATTGCTCATTCTGACAATCATCATCAGGCTGGGGTATTTTGAACAGCATTTGTCATTTTTTAAAAATAATTGGAAAAGCCTTTTGCTTTTGGCAAAAGGCTGATGAGGAGGGATGTCTCCCCTCCCTACTGCTTCTGTTGCAAATGTTATGCGCAAGCAAACAAATTAATAAGATTTGTTTGCAACATTATTTTAACTAATTCATAAAACCAAAAAAACCACCAACCTTCCAAATATCACTTATGCCAAGAAGTTTTATTCACTTAGATATAGTACATGATTTTGAGGTCTTTGACATTTAAAAAGACATTAGAAATCCCTAAATCCTATTCAACTTATACCAAGTGATTAACAGCTATGCTAATTAAATGGACATAATGGTAATATACTCCTTGGTAGCACAGTCATTAAAATAATGCAGTTTCTGTTGGCCTGTTCTCCCAGTATTACTCAATTGTAGACAATTTAATTTTCAAAAGGAAATTCTAGTCTACTAAATCATGCAGTGTCGTGGTTTAACCCCAGCTGGCAACTCAGCCCCACACAGCCACTCGCTCACTCCCCCCGGTGGGATGGGGGAGAGAATTGGAAGAGTAAAAGTGAGAAAACTCATGGGCTGAGATAAAGACAGTTTAATAGGGAAAGCAAAAGCTGTGCACACAAGCAAAGCAAAACAAGGAATTCACTCACTGCTTCCCATCGGCAGGCAGGTGTTCAGCCATCTCCAGGAAAGCAGGGCTCCATCACATGTAACAGTTACTTGGGAAGACAAACGCCATCACTCCAAACGTCCCCCTTCCTTCTTCTTCCCACAGCTTTATATGCTGAGCATGACATCATACGGTATGGAATATCCCTTTGGTCAGTTGGGGTCAGCTGTCCCAGCTGTGCCCGCTCCCAGCTCCTTGTGCACCCCCAGCCTACTCGCTGGTGGGGCGGTGTGAGGAGCAGAAAAGGCCTTGACTCTGTCTAAGCACTGCTCACTGCGTAAGCACTGTGTTATCAACACTGTTTTCAGCACAAATCCAAATATAACCTCATACTAGCTACTGTGAAGAAAATTTACTCTATCCCAGTCAAAACCAGCACATGCAGTTGTAGAAATTGTCTCCTAATGAGGACATGTAGAGGAACAGTATTCGCTGGGATTTTTTATGTGTGTGTACATTCACATCAACAGCGACGTTCTTCACAGAAATGTCTATGTAATATAGGAGTGACTATGCTTAAGTGCATGGGGTTTTTTTTTAGGAAACAAAATCACCTCTGCCATGTTTGTATCTTTTTTTTAGAATTTATTTTCCTGTCAAGAATAAATGAATGAATAGGATTCATAAGGACTCTTTTGGAAAGCAAATACTCTGTTTTCACAGTCGAGTAATTTTATGCAAATATTGATGAATGTTTGTCCTGTATGTAGGATAGAGAGGGACACAGCTTGATGCCCCAAGTCCTTTCCAGCATCCGTAAGGAAGAGCACTTATCCTTCTTGATTAGGATGTGCAAATTAAGTGCAGACAGTTTCAATGTATCCTTGTTCTTTATAGTCTGCCTCACTGGAGCTGGAAGGAAGGTGCTTCCAGTTCCTAAAAGAACAGTTTACTTCCAGTGCCATTCCTTGAGTCTCTTGAATTTACTCTGCACTTCATTTATTGTCTGGCGATGCCCTTTTCAATATCTGCTGCAGTATAAAACATGGTCAGGGTTACTGATTATCCAAAGCTGAATTCAGAATGGCCTTTCTGATGACATTTTAAATTTCAGCAAACTTCAACAAACTTTAGCTTTTAACAACTGGAGTTGGAAACTCATCAAGCTAATGTAGAAGACAAACTACATATTGAGTTGCGCTAGTGATAAACCCATTGATTTCATGGCAGAACTGACTCAGATTTTTGTACATACCAATTTTTTAAGGGTGAATTGCTGAAAAATTTTACATGTATCCCTTCTGCCCATATTCTCTACGCTAGGTTTTATGATGGCTTTCAATACACACATAAAAGTAATGTCTGCAAAAGAACTCATAGGCTATAACCAGTTATCTCCATTTTCTGCTTCTTTTCCTGTCAGTGTTGCCACATGCATGTCAGTGGTTAAAGTTGCATGGAACTCTTTGAAAGAGAAAATAAAACAAATGTTTGATGTGTCTGGTCATCGGCACTTAGCATTAGCAGCACCACTTTTGTAACCTTTCAGTTGCTTCATTCACCTGAAAAATCTGAAAGTTACAAAGCAGCACTGAAAGATTAAAACCTTCCAACTGGGATTTCTTTACGTGATTTTTTAGAAGGAAAACTTTCCACAAACCTTATTATTTAATGAATAAATCTGTGAAAGAGGATTTAGACCACAGACATTTCTAATGAAACAAAGTAATCTTAATTATCCCAATGATCATTTGTAACAGCGAAGAGATGGCGAGGCTTGCTACAGGGATAAAAATGGAACTGACTGTTGGGGTGGAAGAGAAAGGAGAAAGAATTAGGGTTTGAAACTCCCTGACCCACCCAATTCCCAATTGCTTTTTAGACACAGTTTGTGATCCTTTCAAGTGCTCTAGATTAATTACCATTTGCAGAAGTTAGAACAGGGCTCACTCAACACTCCAAATGAAATCTTAAAAAAATGAAAGAATTAGCATATTAAACCTGGCTGCTGGGTAACGTGCTGTTACTGCATAGTTCTGGGGTTGCAGGGCCCTTTATACAATTCACTCTACAAGGCACTCTGAAAAATAAGAGAGAAAAAACTATCTGCTGACAAAACCAGCAGCAATTCATTGTAGATATTTAGCCTTTTGTGCTCATTTAAAATTTTGTTTAATAGGAACTGTTTTTACAGTCTAGTAGACTGTGAATTTCATTTGACAATAGAGGACAAAAGAAGAGTGACTCTGAGTTTAGTTTTATTTTAAGTTTATTCTAACTTGGTTATTACTGACTCTTATTGACTCTCACCAGTTCAGGAGAAAACTTGATGTAGTGTCTTTCCCTTTAGGAAAGGGTCTTGTGCAGGAACACAACAGTTCACTGATACTTGTTTCTCTCTTTTCTCACAAAACTAGCAAAGGGCTTGCTTTTTAAATCTAATTAATTAAAAAAATGTAGATTTACAGTGAAAAATACTTTTTTGTACTTCAATCTGCCATCCTGCTGCTAGCAGTACTGTTATCAAAGTAGAAGTTACTAACGAAGTTACTAACTAATGTGTTTATTAGCACATTCATATGTGGATATGAACAGAGGTAGAAAAAGAGATTTTTTCAAGAAAAAAATAGGAATTTAATTTAAACATTTGTGTAGAATATATATGTTACTCTTGTAATTTTTCTGAAATTGCATGTGTATTTTCCTCTGTGTGACTTCATTCTGAAATTCAGAACTGGTCCTGAGTTCTTGCAATAGTAAACTCTGCTGTTTTAATTTATCATCTTCCTGCTGGAACTTCTAAATGTCCCTCTCCCTCTTGTGCTTCTTTAGATCCGTTCAGTTATTTATCTTGTCATTTATTCAGTGGGAGTCTGGGCATACTCAGTGATTTCTTAGGCGTATTCGCCTCCCTTGTTTTTTAGTCCGTTGAGTTACTATTTGGGGCAGAGCTTATTTGGTAAGTGTAAGTTTGAAATTGTCCCTATGAATTGCCTTGTCTGCAGGGAGGAGATGATACTGATTCTCTAATAATTACTGAAACTTCTTGCTACAGATAAAAGACTTGATCTATTTAAAAGAAAACCACAGTTACAAAACCACCACAAGGGCACAAGTAAAAATTTTCCTCAAATGGAAGTCTCTAATGGAAAAAAAAGCTGCTGGCATTGATTGTGGGCATCCTTTCTGCTCCACTTTAGACCAGGTGGAAGAACGTATGGGATAGTAGTGGAGAGTGGATGGAGGTCTGGCCACTACCTGCCTGCTGAAGCAGGCACTTTGATGGACTCCTTGTGGACAACTGAAATTACACTGGAGGTTGTTGAGCCCTCACCGTGTCACAGCTCCTGAAATAAAAAAGCTGCCTCCCATAGCCTCCTCCTCACCAAGCATAGCCTTTTCTCCTGCCCCTGCAGCCTCCTTCCAAGTACCATTATTTCAAATGTTATCATTTCCCATGTTATTTATTTGTCTGTTTGTTTGTCTACTGGAAAATATTGTCTGAAGGTGTGTGTAATGCTTTGAAGACAAACCAAGAATTTTTATTGTTTTGGATTCATTTAAGCCTTCTGTGTGCTGACAAGGGAGGAGTGAGGGGAAGCTGTAACTTAAAACAGCTGATACAAGTTACTTGAAATGAAAATACATTTGAACCAGATTCTCATATATTGTTAGGAACTTGGAATCAATTTTCTCAGAGGGAAGGTGCAGGAACATGCCCATGGAAGGATTCTAAATCCTAAATCAGAAAGCTGAAAGGCTTTATTTTTATTTGAAAAACCGAATTTTGCAGGGCTATGCAATTTAGAAGGCAAGGCTGAAATATCTGTAGTGGTAAACATGTAACATGCTACAACATAAACTTTGTTTTCTATTTTATTCTCTCAAAACAGTTTTAAAACATAAGGTGATCAAAGGAAGATTTCATTTTGCAGATAAGGTGGGGAATGACTGCATTTTATGTCATGTTCAGGGAGAAAAAGGACTTTAACAGGTTCATGATTTTGCTTGCAGCCTTAACCTTTTTACTTGTAACTTCGGAGAAATGTGTTGCATAACTGCTTTTTCCTTCACACAGAACTGTGCATTTTCAAAAAGGGAGAGGAAAATGTCATAATAAAAATAAAAATAAAAAAAAAAAAATAAAAATTCCATACCTGAAACTATTTGACTAGGCTATGTCAAAAACCTGTTTCTTGATCCAAAGTGTATTGACTTCAAGAAGTGTCTTTACCTTTCCCAGACCTCGTATCAATCCCTCCAGGCTGCTTCTCTGCAGACTTCTAAGAACTCCACAACAAAGGGCTACAGATAGTAGCCTGTGGTAAGTTATTTCTTAAAAATGTAAAATAAAGTAGAAGCTCATTCACTAAGGAAAAATAACTGGCATCTGCACTATACATTCTTGAGTTTCATGTACTGACCTCCTGTGCTACCTTAGCTGCCAGAATAGCAATGTACATAAATTTATTTCTATGGGAATTCATGACTTAACAATTTCTCAAGAAATCAGGTCACTTAAAAATATATTTTAGTATATGCTTATGTGCTGGTTTTGGCTGGGATAAAGTTAATTTTCTTCATAGTAGCCAGTATGGCATTGTGTTTTGGATTTGTGCTGGAAACAGTGTTGATAACACAGGGATGTTTTCGTTATTGCTGAGTAGTGCTTACACAGAGTCAAGGCCTTTTCTGCTCCTCACACCGCCCCACCAGCGAGTAGGCTGGGGGTGCACAAGGAGTTGAGAGGGGACACAGCTGGGACAGCTGACCCCAACTGACCAAAGGGATATTCCATACCATATAATGTCATGCTCAGCATATAAAGCTGTGGGAAGAAGAAGGAACAGGGGACATTCGGAGTGATGGCGTTTGTCTTCCCAAGTAACTGTTACATGTGATGGAGCCCTGCTTTCCTGGAGATGGCTGAACACCTGCCTGCCGATGGGAAGCAGTGAGTGAATTCCTTGTTTTGCTTTGCTTGTGTGCACAGCTTTTGCTTTCCCTATTAAACTGTCTTTATCTCAGCCCATGAGTTTTCTCACTTTTACTCTTCTGATTCTCTCCTCCTTCTCACCAGGGGGGAGTGAGTGAGCGGCTGTGTGGTGCTTAGTTGCCAGCTGGGGTTAAACCACGATAGCTTAACAATAGATGTTTAACAGATCTTTTATTTACATCTTGACCAGAATGTCAAGGGCTACAGCAAAAGTGTTTCTTTTTTTTTTAAACTGTCTGACTTGCTACAGTAAACATCAAGAATCATATGCCCAGTTTTTAAGAAAACTGTAGTGAATCTTTCTTTAAGAGTTTTTCATTGTGTAACATATTTTAGATTATTTATTACTTTATTTTTTACTCTCATGTCAATTGATGATAAACAAAATAACCCTTGATTTTTAAAAACAATCCTATTCCCCATGTTAGAAATTCAGTGACTCATTAGCTGAAGAACAAAATTGGAATAAAACAAAAATAATTATATTTGGAATTATATATAGAACATTTCAGCGTGGAAGATAAGCTACTCATAAAATTAAGAACAGTTCACATTGTTTGACTTAAGTGTAATTTGTCACACTTTCTTGTTTCTAAAGTTAATATGTACCATTTACTTTATGTATATACATATTTCTATGTATATTTTGTGGATTTTTTTTAACAATTTGAGTTTAGCTCCGGCACGCTTTTGCATGAAATATGTGGTGCGGAGTAATTTATAAAACGATTTCTAAAGACAGGAAGCAGACTGCCTACTCAAATAATTGCTGTTAATGAAATTAATTATATTATTTTAATCATCAATATAAAATATTTGTAGTTCAGCCTAGAGCTTGGCATGACATCACTATAAAGCAAGTTTGCAATCAAGAACAGCATTTATCAACAGGAACATTAAAATCTCATTTAAAATGTAAGCTCTTTCCTTTGTATCATCTGTTCTTTTTCCCAAAGCGTTATTCTTCTGGTTTATTATTCACGTTTTCACTGTTCAAATACTCGGTAGTTTCAGGTCCTATTTTTCATGTTTCCTCTTGATATTTTTCAGACAGTCGGCGCTGTAGTATCTTGGATCATTAAATGCATTAAATTCTCTTTGCTCAAAAAAGGCAACCCACTGTAGGAAACAACATGCATTCTCTTTTATTACCTAATTACATTTGCAGAAACCATTTTGAAGAAGACGTATTTTAACTTATTGGCTGCTCCTTCTTTTGATATACTTTACTGTTCTTTATCTTTAGTTCATATGAATGATTTCTACAGGTATGTTTTTTCCTCCATTCACTACTTTGAAGTATAGAACCATTTGTGACTTTCAAAAAATTGTTTCTAAATCTCTAATGTTTTTAAAAACCCAAACTCCATAGCACTCCTTTCATACTAGAAACTGATCTTTACCTTGGATTCTAATGCACCTTCAATGCAAATTAAAATTTCTCATTCATTAATGTATATTTAACAACCTTCTCTAACTCCTTTTCAATATATTCCATCTGTTTTTCTGTCTTTGTTCTTCTTGCTGCTCACATGTTTTGATCTTAAAACATAGGTTAAATAATGCTGCCTAAATAGTTTAGCTTGCCTCTACCTTTGAATGGGGAAAACCAATTCCTTAATACTAACCTAACTTTATCCATTCATTAGAGAAAAACTGTTAGGGCGAGGGTTATCACTATATCTAACCAGAATGAAAGATGTGTAATGGCTATGCTCTAACATGCAAGGATGACTTTGCAGCATGCCACCAGTTCTTCCTAAGGCATTTACTTGATGACACTAGGTGTGGTACCCAGATCATAAGAGCAAAATAATGTTAATATACAAACATCTCAAGGGCAAGAAAAGAGCTAACTAGCAACCAAGATCTGAAGGCACAAAAGGAATACAGGCTTCCTAAGGGGTTTAAATCAATAGGAAAATAGTAATTGGTGTATATCAGTGGCTGGGGAAACAGATGGATAATTGAAAAAAACAACTTTGAAACAGCTTCTGCAGGTGCTGACTATCAGTCTAAACTTATGGCTGTTCCTACTTCCAGTGTGAACTGTCATTTTACCAAGTAAATAACAAGTAATATACATTGATAAATGGGGCATAGAAATAAATAAAATATATTTTGTATTGCTCTTGGCTTCATCTGATGATAATAAATTGAGTTTTTGTTAAATTCCAGGCTCACTCAATACTTTCAAAATTCTTATTTTCATCACAAAATAGTATTTCATATGTGAAGATGACAGCTGCTTGTTTACCATGATTACATACTCTGAAGAACAGCTGGTTTGGCTTATGATTAAGTGTTGAGGTATATTCAATCTTACTCTCTATTTTTAAACTGCAACTACCTCGTAGTGGAAGGAGTACGTTTACCAGCAGGTACTGTATACATAAAATGTTGATGATAATACATCATATAAGTAAGTGAATACAGGCACAGAAGGCTTTGGTGCAATTGAACTGTGAAAGAAGATGTGGTACAGTCAAATATTATCATACATAAATGGCTCTTGAATAAATGTTTTTTGTAATCATTGTTATATGGCCTTCCCATATAACAGTGAGCCTATGCTGTGGTTTTCTTATCAGTGCTCTCTCATCAGTGGTAAGTATCATAAAGCTGGTACAGAGTAAGGAGGATCTGGTTTTGAGCACTGTGGAACACTAACACAGCACAAAAATTTTGGTATCCCACCAGACCTCTCCTTTTTCTTGCCCATGCTGTTGCTTCAGCTATGTGCTGTTCTTCACACTGTTACCAAGAAGGTTATTAGAAGATCTGTTTCCTTTTCCCTCTCATTGGTTCTTCTCTTGGACACACTTACAGATGCTCTTTTTGATACAAGACCAGGAGCTGTGCCTACAGCAGTAAAAGAGCTTGGTCCATGACTCCATTCACCGTTCATTCAAAGATGGTGATGCTCCACAACCAATGTGATCTTAGCACATCCTGGGAAAGGTTGGGTGGTTTCAGAACCTTCACTGAAAAGGGAGCATGCCAAGATGAAGAAAGAAGGTCCGGTTCAGAGTTTTCATTAAATGACCAGAGGGAAATACTGAGCCTACTGAGTCAAGACAGTTTACAGACCTGAATCACTGCAAATGTAGTTATTCTGTCTTTATTTGTTAATCCATCATTTCTTACATTCATTTAGAAGAGCAGAAAAATAAACATATTAATGATGATGTAGTTTGGGCTAGCACAAAAATAATCATTGTAGCTGTGAGATAAGAGAATAAATGCAGTGAACCACACAAATAGAAATCACAAAAGGTGGAAAAATCAGTCAGGCAAACATTTTCCTTCATTCAAGTATTGCTATGTAATAGTACAATCTGGGTATAGATTAATATAACCTTTACTTCTGCTAATCAATTATTTCTTCTAGTTTAAGAAATCATTTCTTGATATCAGCCTAAAACAGGTGTTATTGTCTGAACTATAGGTTTATTAGATTTATTCTTAATCTTTCCATTTTAGGATGTAGGTTATACGCTGGCTACATAAACTTATACAATGAGTAAGAAAATTATTCAGTATAAAATCCATTACAAAGAAATGACTTTATTCAGAACATGAAACTATCGCTCATTCGTGATTTCTACAAGGCTACTGGGCAGAATACTTAACTATCTCCTCAGGTAAATTTCTTTCTTTAATATTAACCCATAGCTATGAATAGTATTATTAGAGAAATGAAGTAATGGAAAATCGCCCTGATGTGAAAGCGTATTAGAAATCATAAGTGAATAGGTTTGCTTGGGGCACTTGAATAACAAAGCAATGCACTACTGAAAGCTGGCAACAATTCAGCTCCTTTAAGGTTCATAGATTACCTGGATTTTGGTTCAATTCACAGTATCTGACTAAACAGTTTTCACTTTCTGTTGCTGCTGAGCTTTGTCACCAGATAATGAGTTGTAAACATGGTTGTGAATTTATAGAATGTCTTTTCCAGAATCATACAAACAGTAGAATGAGGAAGATCTTATTAATTTGTTGGTAATTTTAGTTGCTATGCTAAGCTCAGTTTTAAATCTGTATGAGCTGATTTTAATAGCTAATCAAAGCTAATATGGTATTCTTTAGCATATGATTTGCAAAAGCAAATGTATTTTAAAAATAGTTCTTAAAGTACTCTAAGAACTGTTTAGAAGTTTAAACGGATTTTGAGAACTTCTGTAACTCCTGTCATGTACGGGATCCAAAATAATATGAAAACATATCATATTTTTATAGTGTAAATGTACAACCTATCCTAGTTTTCTTCATCATCTGAAAAAGAGATCTTGAAAGGTGATGGCAAAAAAGATGAGAGCAAATTATTATTTGCCACAGTAACGTCTGCAGAAAATCAGCTCAGTCACAGAGAAAAAGATAAAGTTGGTGAACTACAGATAAAAAAACCCCAATTTCCAGTCACATTACAATTGTCAAAATGTCATATTAAAGTGACAGTTACATGAAAAATGTAACTAAAGACATAAATAAATTGTATCAACTTTATTGGCCAGTGCTTTTATGGTATTTAATAAATTAATTGCATAACATTATGTATATTCTTGCACAAAAAGTAAATGAAAAACGTAGTGAGTCATCTGACATCATAACTCCTCATCCAGGGGTTTGAGGCACTTGGAAAATGCAGTGTAAAGTAAGTTACATACAGAAAGCTGTATAGTAAAATTGAACTTAGAATCTGAGCAAATGACATATTTTACTTGCCTGGGAAATTAGTTTTCTGACTCTTGTTTAACAAATTTTGCCAAATAGGGTAAAATGAAGGCACTCATGACAGAGTTAATAATTATTTAAAACTACAGCTTTGCATAACACCCTTCCAAAGCAAGTCAATACAAAGCTCTTCGTGATTTACAGTGCTACTGTTAAAATTACTAGCTAAAATAAATCATGCTGCCTTCTAACAGATTTTGCCAAGCTGGGACAAATGAGGTAATGCCCATGCATTACAACTGCCTCCGCTAAGAAAAAAAGGAGGGTAATTGTTGTGGGGGATTCCCTTCTGAGGGGGACGGAAGGCCCAACATGCCGGCCAGACCCATCCCACAGGGAAGTCTGCTGCCTGCCTGGGGCCCGGGTTAAGGACATTACTAGGAAACTGCCTGGTCTGGTACGGGCCTCTGATTACTACCCGCTCTTGGTTATACAGGCTGGCAGCGAGGAGGTTGCAGAGAGAAGTCTCGAAGCGATCAAAAGGGACTTCAGGGCACTGGGGCGATTGGTGGAAGGATTTGGAGCACAAGTAGTGTTTTCCTCAATCTCTTCAGTGGCAGGGAAGAATACTGAA
>NW_009220954.1:0-9452 GCF_000690835.1 Fulmarus glacialis | reverse complement strand
CTTGTTGAATCTCATACAATTGGCCTCACACTTGCTCTCCAAAGGTGATATTTATTGCAATCTTATATGCTGAAGTTAAAACATACTGAAAAGGAGTTTTAGGGTAACACCACCTGCACCAACTCTCAGACAGTAGAGCTGCTTAAAGAGGCTGGGAGCCACATGGAGAGGCATGGAAGCAGACCTCAAACACCTCCTCCCAGGTGATGGCCAGGGAATCTGGTAGGGCCCTGCTTCTGCAGCCCCAAGGCATCCCACCTTCTCAACCTTCAGCTCTCAACATACGAAGCAAAGCCTACACACTGTCTCCAAGGCACTGCTGTGCTTTATAGCCCACAATAAATCACATAGAAAAGATGCAAAGCTGTTTAGAGGAGCTGGAAATTTAGAAACAACACAAGCACAACTTCCAGCTAAACTGACAGATGTGATTGATTTCCATAAAAGCAAAGTATGTTATTAAGGAGAAAAAATAAAGGAATCAAAGTCAATTGCAGGTAAATAAGAGGCTGCTATATTGCAGTAGCAAAAATCATTCAGACAGGACCGACCCATATAAATAATTAGGCTGATTTAATTTCCGACTGGCTACCTCCACCCTTACAAAGTTTCTCTTTGAGCTAAGCGTCAAAACCACTATGGCATTTAGCCACAAAGCTGGGGTGCAGCTCACAGGATGGTTGTGTCCCTGGGGGAAAATAGTCCTCCTATAGCTGGATCTGTGTCCATACAACCCATGTAACACTTGGGCCTCTTCAGTTGAGTCCAGTTCCCACATTGCAAGTCCATAAACTGCTTTATCAGCTGCTATCTTAGCAGTATTCAGGGCTGAATCCAGCAACACCTGTCGGCACTCTAACACCTGTGTATATGCACTCCACAGACAGCGTTACCTGATACTACGGCTCCCTGAGCATATAGGTTCCTCAAACAAGGGATCCAGAAACATTGTGAAAAACGTGTCCGAAATTATCTCCTGAACCAGCAACTGAATCGTGCACCATTCCCCACTCCAGATCCTGGAGACACTCCTGAACCAAAACACCTTTTAGTATGCTTCAAGGGACCCCATGGGGCTGCTATAATGGCCCACTGGTTATGATTACTTCACATTATGGTTATAGTTATTTTATGTCATCTGGGAACTTGCATCTATATACACCTTGTAAAATGGGCAGAAGTCTTTGGAGGTCTTCTGTGGGCAAGTGCTCTAACTATTAGTAAAGAAAAGGACATAAGAAGTACCTCAGTCTGTGATCAGTTTAAAGGAAAAAAAACCAAAACAGTAGATACAACACCAGGGAGCCCAGAGTTGTTCATGTTGTTTTGGCATGCTCTCCTAATGCTGCGCACGAAACTTCAGAGTAGCTCTTTATTCAGTTTCTTGTCATCTGAAAAAGAGAATACTTCAATACATTTTTAATGAATTTTCTGTAGTTTGAAATGAAATTTTCTCAGTTCAGAAAGTAAAAATCTCCACAGAGCAAACAGAAAAAGCCATATAGGAAACAGCCAAAATTGCAATAAATACCAGTGAGTAAGTTTGGACACATTTCCCATCCTAGAACGCCTTTGGCATCTTGTCCCAACAGCTTCACATCTGCTAGTTCTCCAGCAAGATTCCTTTCACGCCATCCCTCGGGGCAGCAACATAATTCCCGTCCAAAGGCTTTCATCAGCATTAAAGCCAGCTCAGCAATACAGGTAAGCCCTCTGCTCCTCGTAAAGACCGCTTTCCAACAAAATTGAAAAACAAGTCTCTGATATATTAAATAATTTCTCTAAATCTTGCTGGCTTAATCATGTCAACTCCTGCCTTCGTCTTCCCTCACGTAATAACATTACGTTGCAACCAGTTCCTTCCCGCTCTAGTTCCCTGGGACTACCCTTCACTCTCTCTTGAATTTCTCCTCCAGCCTCACTCAGCTGTGCTCTCTCCCAAAGTGAAGTCAATACAACTGCCTGTCTCTCTGTGCCAGCGCTGGCTGTCATCCTAATATGACACTTGCTACCATAAGATATGAAAAGCCACATGGGCTACATCCAGCCTGTTCCCAGGTGTTCCTTCACTTATATCTGCAGCTGTCACCTGGTTTGGTTTCTTAGACAATTCTACTCTTATCATCTCAGACCATCTAACAGGCTGAGCTGGTTTTACCTTTAACACATGCCAGGCCAGAGCCTGCTCAGCGGATGAACGGTGATACTTACCATTTGAGACCAGGACCTTTTTATTCAAATAATGACGTACTTACCTGTCACTTCTCCAAGACCATTCCAACACAGCATCCCAGAACACATCTGTGAGACCGAGCCCTGCAGAAAGGAAGGAGGAAAAGGGCAGAGGAGAGCAGCAGGCAAAGAGCCAGAACCCGACTTCCCCAACTGAGTCCTCCTCAGTTGTGGTTTTTCTCTTATGAGAAGTACTACATGCTACATATAAAAGTAGAACATTTTAATGGGAATTGAGAGCACCTATTCCCAGCTCAATCTCAGCTTTTTCACAGGCCCACAGTGAGACCACTCACTTAGCAAACCCAGGCTAAATTCTCTTCTTCAACTCAGACTGAAGATAAACCTACAGCAGAAGTCTCATGCTCCTAACTACCAGGAACTACTAGTGCTCTCAAGAAACACTAATCACACGCAAGCCCTGCATGTGAAGAGGTATGAATAAGGAATTTAGGAGGTACTTGGCACCAGCCCAGAGCGAAATCCCTAATTGCTTTCAGCTTGCAGACTGAATTCCTCTTACACCACCAGCAGACGGAGTTCTGACTTGCATAAAACCCAATCCCAGCATCCGCTGAAGTCAATGGCAACTTTCCTTGGATGCCAAACAGGCCTTATTCCCTACCTAATCAATATGAGTGCCATAAATAAAATGTGGGATGTGGGGTAGCACCATACCATACAGCATTAAGTGGCAGCAGCAGTACATATGACCATTTTGTGCATCAGGCTTAAAAAGTACACCCGCTGAAGCCAGGAGAAAGGGATGTAGAGTCTCCCAAATCTATGAATTAGCTGTGGTTGTCAAACACAGCAGATTTATTGGTGTCAACATCTGTGCCTGAAGCAAGCAGCAATTACTTTGCAGTGCTGTAAGCCATTCTGACAGCTCTCATCTCAGCCTGCAAAAAGATTTGATGGTCCTGGCCACGCTTAGGAAAAGAAATGAGGGTGCCCCACTCCCTGCCTCACACGGGCCACCGCACATACTGAAATGATTTCTCCATACATCTCCCTCTACACGTATTTATTGCTAGGTATTTTTCATCCTTACTGAAACATAGTTTTTGCAAGTCTATGCCTTTTAACGCATGGAAGCTTTACCAGGCCCAAGTACAGAATATTAGAAAATCACTTTAGGTCATGTAACGAAGTAGATCAGCTGACAACTGGCCTGTTGGCAGGTAAGGCAAGGAGTAGGCACTGTTATATTACCTCAGGGGAATTTAAAAAAAAAAAAAAAAAAAAGATAATAAAGTGGGCACTGCCAGTATGCACTTTATATGTTTCTGCTGCTGTGAGAGGGGCGAGGTAATTTATTTAGCTTTTAGCTGGTTAACATAGTGAGACACATCTTGACAATGATATATCAGTAGACTGGTATGCCATCTTAATAAATTATATAACAGGTTATCATTCATCATATTGCTGATGAAACCCATCCCCTTATCTGTTCATATATAAAGCATCAGGTTGATTGAATCATTTTAGCTAACATCAATGTTCCAACAATAACTGCAGGAGGATTCATATCAAAGAAGTTTACTATACTGCTTCCTCTTCCTGCTTTAGGCCACAATTAGAAAGACAACTGTTTAAGAACTCTCACAATTGTATTTTATTTGACATCAGCAATATACACTGGAGTATAATAGGAACAATTTTTTGCACGATCTTTCTTGCAAGATGGATTTATTTTCCAAATACATAGATGTTCATAATACAAGAAGGTAACAGTTAAGCTGCACAATAGCAACACAAGTTGACAGCTATCAAACCACCTTTTAAGTTTGTTCGTATAGTCAGGTGACCAGCATTGAATATATGCATTCAAATAATTTAGTTAACCTCTGATTCTTCCAATCTTCCCAGCCACATTGTTCCATGCAACAAAAATGTGCACAAAGAATAGTGTAAAAGAATTCAACTCCAAGGTTGCCCTTACTTTGATTTCCTTTCAGTTTTTCCCCATGTATGAGTCAAATCAAAGGGATAAACAACAGAATTTGGCATGGCACAGAAACTCTTGCAACATGCATCTAGGACAGCCACATATTGCAAAAGTAGTAAATTCTTGACAGAGAAGTTAGGGGATTTAGGACTTTCCTAAGAGAGTGTTAAAGAAGCATTTCTACTATGCTGCTTTAGTGTGTATTTTCTGCATGCCACGGCTTTTACAGAAAACAAAGATAAAAATACTTCAAAAAGCTTTATATTTTTCCCTGGGAGTATTTCTTACAATGTCTAAGCTTAAACCCAAATGCTTTGGTTGCAATGGACAGGGCTTCACAGGAAAAGAGAAGCTTACAGTAAATTAAAATATCAGTAAATACCATCTTCTTGCTTTTTACTTTTTTCCAGCTTAAAAATGACACACAGCTATAGCAGCTGCTGCACATCACATAGAAATTCCCCTTTTCTTTTGGTTCCTCAGGTGATACAGCTATTATACTTTGAATTAGCACAGAAGTTAGTATCTCTCGGCCTGCCTCTCTCACCACTGTGAGTTGAGAGAGCGAGAGAAAGGACATTCCACATAATTTGTTAGATGGACTGATTTTAACAGCTCACAGAAGTGCCTCAGCAATTTGGAATACCAGAACTGGCAGGACAGGGAGTCACTGGCAGAGCGCAAGAGTGGTAGGTAAAGGTGAGGAGAAACACAGGAACTCGAGGCAACTATTAGATCGCTTATTTACTTATTACCAGCAAGTAAATACTCTGTCTGCAGCCGGGCTTTTAACATACTGTCGTTGCTCTGTATATTTGCTAGTGAGGCAACACTCTTCACTTACTTTCAAGTCGAATGGTCCTTGCCACAGCAGCACACAGCGTGATTGGGCTGGCAGTGCTAGCACACATCCAGAAAATCTGAAAACCAGATAATCTTTTGTCTGCTCTACAACTGACTTGTATTTCAAGCATCCGAAGTGCTTTATGCCACTGCACTAACACTGGATCTTGAAACCCACACAGCGATCTTTAAAGACCACTACTTCAATACTCCAACCCTATCCACACTGCACCTCGCTGCTTGGCTGTCAAGTTTGATCTGCCACCGGCACGGGCACGCGCCCTCTCCCTGCCCAGGCTCTGCTGTCCGCCCTGGGGATGCTCAGGGCAGCGCAGAGCCCCCAGCCGAGGGGACGGCTGCACCGTCCCAGCAGCTGCCGCCCCCCACCTCAGCCGTGAGGCAAGGGAGCAAAGCCAGGGACAGGTCCGGAATGAATCAAAACGGTGTAAAAGTAGCAGGACACGCTGAAGCGTGTTTTTACATTGTACACTTAGGGGTTTTTAAATAGCTAATGAGCAGCTCTTAAGCCTAATTCAACTCTCACATCTTACCTCAGCAAAATGCCTAATGGTCTCCAGCCTCAGCTGTTCTTACCCAGAACTGGGACACCTTCTCTTGCTGAACAGATTGCTCCGCCGGGACTAAATTTAGACCTATGAGACCACGCTTCTGTCTCAGCAAGGCCGGCACTGACTGAGTGCCCTCCAGACTGGACTGACGAACTGAAGCTAAAAATTCCTAAGCCTTGCTGGAAAAGGCATTGCCTTCTGCACTTCCCCCAGGACACAGCAGAGGGAAAACCTGAAAGCATATAGGGAAGCTGCTAACTCGCGTACTTAGTAAGAACAATTGATTGCGTGCAGTTCAGAGAAAGTCTTTTCTTTTACTCACATGTTTTCTCTTACCTGAGTTCACTGTATTTATGCGTACAATCTCCAGGAAGTGAGAAGTAGCCTTTTTAAACCTCTCTACAATTCTCTCCGACCTTCTGTCTACGCATGATCCTCACATTCTCCAAAGAAAAAAAATACAGTTCATGTATTTATGAAACAGGTACTGAATATCACATGGCTAAGCATCTTTCCCACCATGACATATATTAGCTAGCTTAACAGAAAAAAAATACGTATATTCATTGTGTCTTACCTTCCTAAGTGAAATGGATACAAATAAATTTCACATTTTCAGTACAGAGAAAATATTTTGATAAACTACAGCTCATTTAAAAAGTTGTAACTAAATACTCTCCAAATGAGATATTTTGTTTGGAAACAAAAGCTGTCCTTTTAATAATCATAGAGATTCTCCTGAAGTTAGTTTAGCAGTGTTTGCTACCTTCCCACAGTTTAGAACAGAGCTTGTGATTTCCATGTGTGCAGGTGAGGAAACCTCTTTTTTTAAAAAAAAAGAAGAAATAAAACTAGAAAAAAAGATCAGCTTGATTTTTTTTCTTCACAAATACAAAACAAAATGGAGAAATAAGCGTCAAAGAGAAAACCCCTTTTCCAATGTTTAAGCTATGGGAGAAGTGGTAGGGCCATAATAACTATACCCACAAATATCAGAGATGCAGTGCTGCTTCTGGGAAAGCCCACAAACTGCTGGCGTGTGCTTCAGGAGGAGAGTCTGCATGGGTGGACACATTTTACAACTGCAGGGCAATGGAAATGACCACAGAGACTGTGGGTGCTTACCAGGTAGCAGCACTAAGCATGCTCTGTTTCATCACCGTACACGTACTTGTCGCTGCCATCACTCTCCTTATCAGAACATTTAGCAGACATGCAAGAAGACATGACTGCAACACACTTTGATCCTCCTTGATACAGTGAGTATCAGCAGTGCTGAGCTGAAGGAGGAGTTTTCTTCAGCTTCAGTCTGCCCTATCTTGTACTCCAAGAAAGCATTTTCCATCCCACCCCCAGTGCTCCGAGGGCGCTGATGCCCCACGGTACAGCTTGGATGCACAGCAACGTAGATGCATCCCAGCTGGCAGCAGCTGCTAGCTCACATATTTCCAGCCTTCTAGTCACAGCATCAGAAACCTTTGGACAGATCCACTGTGCTGATCCTCGGGCAGGATTCATAATTGGTGTTGAATTCCACGTTGCACTAAGCTGGTGCCTAAACTGCCTACTTGGAGAGGAGTTTAGGGGGCATTTTCGTAAGTGGCTTAATCCAATATAAACTCCGCACTGTCTCTGAAAGAGGCAGTCTCATTCTTCTTCCTCCCCTTTACTTCCAACCATAGATTCCTACCTTCTCCCACATCAGCAACACAGCAGGTCTCGTGCAGCCATTCGGTGGGTTACAAATGCATCTTTGCCTTTCACAGGATCCACGCTGTGCAAGTGCCGAGGTTGTGGATGTACATTTTCAGACAGGTCTACTTTAAATGCAGCCGCAGCCCACAAGCTGTCGTACTGACCGGATTATCAGAAATGCTCAGCACTAAAAAGCTCCCGTGAATTCATGTACCAGGAATGAAGTCTTCAGATTTAGTAGCAAGGTATGATACTTCCAAAAACTGGCTGTTACTGTAATGAAAGCTTCCCCCCACCACCACCACCACCTTCTATACCTGAATTAAATCAGAGGCAGCAATCTCTGTATTCAGTCTCTTAAACATAAAGCAAGTTAAATGCTAAAAGTTCCAAAGTGCTTCATTACTGAAAATTAAATATATGGAGTCCCAGAAAAATCAAAAAAACTGTTACTGTTTACAATTTTGGTTGAGAAATGCTCTAAAACAGAGGGAAACAGTAATACTTAATAAAACTCAATCTTTTTCCCTTACCATTCTGTCTCCTAATTCTTCCGGGCTGATGATGAAAATACCCTTTTTTAATGAAAACAACTTCAATGGAACACAAATGTTTCTAAAAGGACATTAGCAACTTATTTTCTTTATTATTTCTTTATTTCTCATTATACTTATAATGAAGAAATAATTATTTCTAGGCTGTTTCCTGCCAGATGCTGTTCTAGTACCTCTAATAGGACATAGCTTAAAATAACTGCTTGGTAGCAAGAAACTGAATTTTTCATCCTTAATCATGTTTTGCCTTCTCTTCCTTTTCTCTCTCTTCAAATAACTTTATTGATTCAGGCTCTTTCATAAATTCTGACCTGCTTATATTTTTTTCTCCATTATTTGTCATTGATACAATTCACAAAATCACCTTTGTGGAGCAAAAATGACTACAGAGGGCACCTGAGGTTCGAGAAAGCCTGTGAGAGCCTGTTTTAAAGCCAGTGGAGGCAGGATGAAAATCCTCAGGCTGTGGTTTCACACCAGCTTTAACCCAGCTCAAAACACCAGTCCCAGCCTCCTCACCACCTCCTTTGTACCAGCACTAAGACAGGGAGCCAGATCAGAGAACTACTGGCTACCAACCAGCCAAAAGACAAAAAGACAAATTGCTTTTCAGCTAGACAAGTTATTTCAGCCAGCTCACCATGACCACACAAATACTTCTCCCCACACAAAGCAAGACAGCAAGGAAGAAGGTGGGAGCACTATGTTAAGCAGTAATACAGTTTTACGGTGGAATAATCATGGTCCTAAAAACAAAACAAAAAAAAACAAACCAAAACAAAACAAACCCATCATGGATTCTGCTTGTAGTCTGTCTGGTGCAGACTGCTTCAGAAGCTGGCAGGACATAAACCAGCTTCAATCCAGAAGCCTCTTAGAGCAAACATGCCCCGAGTCCTGCCCTGCCCGACATGCTTCCTGAGCCTTTGAAACATGGGTTAAATATTCAAGGCCAGGATTTTGCACAAGTGGATTCATTTCCACCATGAATGTGCTGCTGGTATTGATCTACAAAGGCATGCATCTGTGAAACAAAATTATATCTTCACATCATTCTATAAGAACTCTGATTATCTGAAACTCCTCAAACCTCCACCACTGGTCTGGTGCCAGAGAAATATTGCCACAAATTAATAAAAAATGAAATGCATGTACATACAGAAAAACGTATTTATGAAAATTATGTTATTATTCAATGACCTGGTAAATTCTAGCAGAATGGGAGATTTTCAAGCTTGCAACTGTAAAGCACGCTGTGAAGTTATATTAGTAATAAGATTCAACTATCTCATACTTTGAAAGCACCTTAAAGAAATACTTGTACATTTTCTTGACTTCTGAGTCCTCCATCCTTGTGCATCTTTACTTACCATGGAGATGAGCCACTAGCACAAGATGATGAGGCACGACAAAGCAGTACTGGATTTAATTTTGCAGTGCATTGAGCTCAGAAGTCCAGCTGAGTGCTTCATACTGTCACCTACTTCTTCTAGCAATCCCCAGTAAAGTTTTTTCCAAGGATGAAAACATATTGACAAATAATGATAAATAATTATTATTTCTTTAAATGCTTCTTTATGTCATCATAGAATCATAGAATCATTAAGG
>NW_009220953.1:0-26018 GCF_000690835.1 Fulmarus glacialis | reverse complement strand
GGTGGGGCCAGCCGCGGGCTGGGGCTGGGCGAGGAGCAGCACCCTGGCCCCACTGCAGCTGCGGCCATCTGGGGTCCCCGGACAAAGCCTCTTCCACAAAGACATGGTGGGGGAATACGAGACCGATAGTGCTGACAAAGCCCTGTGCAGACAAACCGCGTCTTTGTTGGGGCACTGTTTCACCAAGCCTCTGTTTTTAATAATATCTGTAGGAATGAGGCATCTTGGAGACTTCCTTTAGAACTGGACAGTAAACTCAAATGTTGTCATGGCACAGATGTCTGACAGATCTTTGGACAGATGGGCCAAGTGGGCAAGTAGACAGGCCTCATGAAGAAAAGACAAATCCAGCAATGAAAATAATTTAGTTCCTTTTTGGTAACTGTTGCACTTTCAGCTACTTAACAGCACTGGGTTAAGGGTGATCGTATTTGGAGTTGTGCTGGAAAAAGTGTCTGAACAATTAAACTGAAATAGTTTCTGTATAGACAAGCCCTAGACCATGTATCTCCACTATGCATCTTACCATACTGATTTTTAATTTTTTGTTTGCATCTTACAAAGCCGTGCATCGAGGTAGAACTGAACAGACAGATTAATCAGGGCCAAGTTTTCTGCAGACCTGTCAATTTTTGTTCAATGCCGCTCCTATTTTTCAAATACATGAGTAAATTTGGGAGCCTGAGTTCCTGATAGATCAGGCTACATTAATATTTCCTCCTTCTGTGATTATAGTCTTCCACTTCTAAGTGACAATTCTTTCCCTGGAGTTGCAAAACATTTTTCTCACAACTTGCAGCTGCAAGCTTCTTCAGGACAAGAGATACAGCATTTGCCAAGTATCCTATGCTTTTATAGCATTGTCCAAGGGATTTGCATGTCTGGTAAACAGTTTGCCTGGCTTGTGGTGCTGTGATTTATAAGCCTTTCAGAATTCATAAACTAACAGCACACTCTCCCCTGCTCAGCTCACTCTTCATCATTATAAATGTGCCTTCACGAAGCCTGCAGTAAGATCCTGACACTCTCCCCCCACTAAACCTCTTCTGTTACCTGAAACTCAGAAATCTAACCCAGAGGTGACCATTGATTACACCAAAGAGGGGACAAGTACATGGGTCTGATGAACCAGTCAGATGACACTTGGGCTGCCTCCTAGTCTGTTCTTTCCAATTTGATGCTATTGTGCCTGGAGACTGTCAGTTTTTAGACTGTCACTCCCAAGACGATATATATGATGTGCTGGCAGGGCTAGCATAGGCTTCCCTGTGCAGCCTTGCCATCAATTCTCTGCCTTGCTCTGGAGCAACTCATTTTTAAAGTGTACAAGGGAATAGCTCAATCTCTGTCCTAGGCATCCATTCAGAGACTGCCAAAACAGTACTGGATTTGGAGACGTTATATATGAGACAGGCTAAGCATGTTAATGGATCTTTACCTGCTGAAGAAGACGGAGCACTGGCTACTCCTCAAGTCTTCGCAAATTTGGGAAAGAAACTACAGGCTTGAAAAGCACACACTAGCACCTCCCTGTGCAAAGCCCAGTGACAGGACTTCCAAAACACGCAGTGTTTCATAATCCCGTCCCTCCTGCCGAGCTTCTCCCTGGGTGAAGGAGTGGAAACATCACGGAAGCAACTCGCTCCTGCCAAGCAGCTTTCTTTTACGATTACTCCATACTAAGCCACATTGTAAGATAATTATTTCATTAGCTGGAATGCGTGTTGGGACAGAGCAATCTTTGCCCTCTCCTTTTCATCTCCAGTTAGGAACAACATGGGAAGAGCCGCAGAGGGAAGCGAAAGCCTTTGAACACCCGTGTGTTTACTTCTCTTTAATAGCTCTGAATCCAGAGAAAGTTAGGGAGTTCACTGGCAAAAGCTAAATATTCAACAGACCCGGCCAAGAAATTCGCAAGCCTTACATGATTTATCTTATACTGTGTGATAAAAGCACAAGGAGAGTTGAATATACCAGCCTGCTTGACCAGCTGTGATCAGGCATAGCCGTTCCATTAATTCCAGGGGTTATCCATTATAACCCTGCCTCTGAAAGGCAGGTAAGTGATGACTCTGCTTTGCCATTGCTCATAATAGAGAAAGTTAATCAAACATACTGAAACATTTAATGTAAGCAAGACACAAGGCACTAGTCAGGACAAGATTCAAACCTTTCAGAGAAATTGATTGCTGCTCTCTGATGAGTGGGCTGGAAGAGGTAAGATACTTCGTAGTTAAACAAATGGGACTGAGGAATACAGACCTTGACTCTAAAGAACAGGGAGACAGAAACGCTGGCAATTTTGTATCTATCATCTGGAAAACGAGACCTTGAAATAAATACGTGTTTTTGAAACCGAAAGAATCTTTCTCACGAAATCTTGAATCAGGTATTTGTTCAGCACACATGAGCTTGAAGAGAGCCACATTTTGGAAAGGAAGGCCTTGCTGAGTTTTGTCCATAGCAGAGGTGTAGCAACAGTTGCAGCAGGGTCACAGGAAGAATTGACGGCTGCAATAAGTCTTGTTTGCGCAGATGGGGCCCCCTTAGAGTGCTCCCATTTGCCCTTCTGGTACATGCAGTGGGCTGGTCCAGCACCAAAACCCTTCAAAGTGGGCTTACCCAGCACACAGGCTGAGAGCCAGTCTTCAGTCATGTGCCTCTTCCACTTGCATATGAATCTTTTAAAATGAACTCCTACAGCTACTTCTTCCTCCGCCAGTTATTTTATTCTTATCACTATAAAGAGCAATTGGCTCAGTGGGTATTGATTCGCAACACTCATGCATCTGGAGAGGCTTGATTGCTAATTGAAGAAGGGTGAATCCAGTGAGCTGTATAAGATTTGCAGTGTAATGGGAAAACTTATCAAAGGGAAAATACCAACTTGACAAATAGTACATTTAGAGTTCCTTTCCTCTCAGCCCATTAAAGCAACTGCGACTGGTGTGTGATCAGCAGAGGTGGCTGTTACAGAGATAAAAATTGGATCCAAACAGGAAAAGGAAAAAAAAAGCAAATGTATCCTAGAATGGTTTCATTATCAATATTCAGACAAGTCATCTGAATGGTTGTCACCAAATCAATAGACCCACAATTAAATATACAGTCACACAGCATGGAGACTAAAATCAGTGAGATCTAGAATGATCGATATGTGCGCTTGTTTTTTCCAGTTGTTATTGAAACACAGACATATAGCTGGTGTTCCTGCTACATACTGTGAGCAAAGCTAATTCTCAGGACAATGCCACTGAGAAATGGATTGGATCCAGTATTAATTTGACCCTGTGTGTCCCACAGCATGCATGTACTTGCATCTGCATATAAAGGCATGAAATCAAAATACAGGTTATTTGATACGAACGGAATATTAATCTGTGGTGGAACTGCTTCAGAGAACGAGCATGTTTCACCCTTCAACGCCCCGTTCAACACCCTTCCCTCAGCTGATCGTTTCTCTTACCCTGAACTCTACAGCCATTACAAAGTGCGCACGACTGCCACCTCCCTCTAATCAAAAATTGGGGTGGTTTACTTTCCAGAACAAAACCAAAGAAGAGGTAGAGAAAGAGAAGAAAAAGGGGCAGAAGATGGATCCAAGGAGCCTGCAGGTGTGTGTGCCCTACCAAATGGGACTTCCACACTTCATCCCACTGCTCTGCAATGGCCTCTTCCCGGTCCAGCAAGGTCAAACTTCCAGGCAGCCTGCGCTCTTCCAAGAACAGCCAGTCTTGCGCTGCAGCCCGCCATTCCTGGGCACCAGAAAGACCAAAGCCGTACTGCTTAGCTCACATAAGGGCTTGTTGCAAGCCCACCTGAGAGGGAGGAAGAGTTCAAGCTCAAAAGTATTGACCACAGCAGGGCCTATATGCCCACCAAATAATGGAAGTTGCAGTACCCTGAGAGGCACCAATTTCGCTGCAGCAGGTTTATCAAATAGTTTAAGCAAAGCTGAAGGAAATTAAGCGAGATAGACATAAAGTGTTAAATTAATTCCTGGTACATTGATTTGCAGGAGCTGCATTTAAAATAGACCTGGCCTATAAAACATAATGTGACAGTAAATAAACATCGTCATAAATGATTGGGTTTGGAGGTTAAAATGAGGTTTTAAAACCAGGGATGCTGTTGACACTGATATTTTGTTTCAGCAGAACCAGTATGTGCTCATTCTCTTTCTAAAAATCCCACCACAGCCCTGAGCACACTCTTCTGCCCTGCGGTGCTCCTGCCTGGCCCTGGGACAGTGCAGCTCTGCGACCTCTGATCAAGCTGCTCGGAGGAGAGCTGCGTGAGGGAGGGCTGTGAGGAGACTTGTCAGGGCTTTTCCCCACTTGCTTCAGAGTTGGTTTTAGCTCACTTCACCCTTGGTGGTTCCTGAGCTACACTGCAAATGTGGTTACATCTGGCCATGTACCTCGCTCACCCTGACCCACAGACTTACTTCCCGCCTGCACCTCATTATCACCACAAATATGCTGATGTTCAGGACCACTGGCTGCTCTGTGGCTGCTGGGGCAGTGGGACAAGCCCCTGGGGGGGCTGGCCCTCGCTGCTCCTGGACAAATCCTGCCATCCAGATTTGTAATTTCCAAGGCAAAAAATCTCTGCATCTTGCTTTGAGCATTAGAACAACAACCACATGCCGGCATCATCACATTTTAGTCCATGCCCTCACAGGACACTCAATTCTTTGTAGTAAAAATATTAGATTTGGACCCATTATTCAAGGTGCTACACAGGATTGACAAGTTCCCTTCCAATCTTCCTCAAAGGCTTTCAGCTTAGGAATGAAACTGGTTTACTTGCCGCTATTCAGCATGTATTTATCATCCTCTCTTACCGCAAACTATTCTCAATGCCAGTTCTCCGCTCTCAGTTCCCTGCCAGGCACATAGCCAACTGAACGGGGCAGTGCAAAAAACTGAAAAGGTCTTCCCAAGTCTTGCAGGTATCACACGTTTCCCTAGTGCTTTTTAAATCTTGACGTTCAGTTACCTAAATCAAAAATGCGTTGCAGTGCAGTTGGTGGAGTTTTTTAATAGACTATCAAGCTTTAAGGACCAAAGGTAAGTTTGGTGTAACACTACCAAAACCACTTAAAACTGTGCCTTGGGATTCACTTATCCTAATGTTTAGTCTTAACTTCAAGGGCAAATTTTGACCTCCAGTAAATGAGCACAATCAGGATTCGCCCCTGTTCACATCAGCAGCAACCCCAAACACCTCACAGGGACTCTGCCTCTACAGGCATACAGTATTAGCAGCATTAGGGCTGTAAGAAAGACAACAGAGTATGGGTCCAGCTGGCTTCCTGCTCACTTCGTCTCTTTGCGGAAGTCATCATGCTCAGAAGTGCAAGCATATGCTGGTGGCATCTTTGCTGAAACAAATTAGCCGGGGCAAACTGAAGCCGTGCTGTGGTTCTCTCCACTAATTTCCAAGTACGGCTACTGATTCCTGATTTTGATCAGAGCTGTCCGTGCTCATTACATTTTAGTGCACGTATTCATTTACTGTACACTCACCTGCCTAATTAGTTGCTCACATGATCTCACCATGGCTCATTCATTTCATTTCTCCTTTTGACCCCCAGTTTTGATGATATTGTCCATTGCCTCCTGTTCCAAATTACATTGTAAACCCGTAAGGTGGAGAGAGCCTTCTCCTGCTGCCCACACAGCACTTGGCATAGCATGGGACCTGGTCTGTCACCAGGCAAGTCAGCACTTTCACAACAGAGGGTAATAAATAACAGAAGGAAAGAGTAACTGAACCCAAACTTCCTTGCGGCTCCGGGATTTTGGCTATTAAAGATTTGAGATAAGACTCTCTGGCTTGTGAGCTGAGGGAAAAGCATGAAACACCTGCAGCTTTTGAATAGATTCATATTATTCATAAAATAAGCTAGGGACTTATCAGTCCCCAGACCCTTTAAAAACCTTTCAGTTTGGTGAGTGACCCAGAAAATGCTTTTTTGCTATCAGATTTTCTGACAGTTCCTTCCTAAGTAAAAGCACCACGTTTCAAAACCTTAGTGTCTTGTGATGGCCTGTTTGTTTTGGTTGCAAGGGATTGAGTTTCATCTTGCTCAGTACACAGTAGTTGCTGGTGGAGTGATGGTATCTTTTTTAAGTTGCCTATAATTAAAGTTGTTTTATAATAATGCATGCGCTCCCAGTTAGGATGGAAGTGATGTTTACAGGTTTAGTCTCTTTCACACAAATTTCCGCTCAGGTGCATATCCTGACTAGAGCTAACAAAAGAAAATCTTTGAGTAGAAATGAACTGGTAAGAGTAAACGGTAATTAATTAAACAGCCCCATGGGAAGGCCAGAGTGTGATTATGCACTGTTGCTTCTTTCTTCCAATAGCTTTTACCTTCCATTTTTTTCCACTTGTACTCTTTTTTTAAAAAATTCTTTTTATGACTCCTCTTAAAGCTGTTGTTCCTTGCCTAGAAAAAAAGGGAAAAAGTTGAGGATGTATTCAAAATACCTTTTTAATGACATAAGTATCTGACTATCTGTGTGAGGCTCTCTGCTGTGCTCTCAGAAACACAAACGTAACCACCCAGAAAGAGGGGAGAAACAGTGGTTTTCCATCTACCATCATGTCTCATGGATTTGGGACACCTCCAGAGTATGACATGAACAGGGAATAAACCACCCCATCCAAACACTGCAGATCTTGTTTTCAGATTATCTATAAACACAGCAGCATCAGAGAGCTCCCAAAGCTGAGAACATCGTGAACGCAGCCCTGCCCACCTCTGGCATGCTCTTGTTGTCAGGGCTTGAAAGTGGATCAATACAAAACAGATTGTGATGGCCTGATTTGTTTCTGTGCCACATCTCCATTAAGCTCTTGACAGCCCATGACTGTCAGTGAACCAGCTGGGGCTGCCCTCTCTCTGCCAGAGCTGAGCTCCTTACCCTGCCCGCCCAGTGCCTTCCAGAAACATCGCATGGCCAACTCCAGGGACTTACCTCCCCTAAACATACAGGAGGCTGTTAGACGACACTACAGAAGAGAAAAACCCATCTGTACTAGTCAGTCCTATAGTTTCTATTGCAATTTCCCGTGTGCGCACACCCACGAAGCAAGCGCCAACATTTGAGGTAGAAATTACAGCAGAGCAGAAACAAGCTGCCTAAGAAGTCTAATGTGCGCCTGTAGAGAAGGTTAAGATGTCCATATTTAATGAAGGGGTGCAAAATAACACCATGAAAAACGAATTGTTGTATATATTCAAAGTGATATTCTAAGTCTCAGCATTAGGCTCGCCAATGTCTTTATCCTGGCACTAGACTGGACAAAGACCTAGAGAAACATCATTAAAACCTGGCAACAGGAGACATGCCAGCATGGAAAAGGATCTGACAATATGCAAGGTAATTGCTGTCTGATATCTGTTATTCACTACAGAAAGTGGTAGATATCAGCAAACACTGCCTGTTTCCTAACATATGGCAATGTTATTTCAAGAATATTGTTTTGAAACGTCTACAGACTTGATTCTGCTTCACAGAAACTTCACCCATGTCCTTAAAATCTGAGAGGAAGAACCCACCAATTACCACATGGGCTCCAAAGCTAGGACCTAGTAGAATTACACACTGTCTTTCAAACTCCTGAGGCCTTTATTATTGAGACATCATGTATTAACTTGGTATGCAAATTAGCATATCACCTAGACATGCTGGAGGAAATGTTCAGACTGAAATGTCTTTCCATGTGTCAGGTTCCCATGTACCTCAAGATGGACAGAGCAATTGCTTAAATCAATCATTTAAAAAGAGTTTTCTTCTTCAAAAAGGATTCTAGTATGTTCAGAAAAATGAGCTGTAGAAGTAAATACAACATTGCCTAATTCAGACTATGTACAGTGTCCTAAATTGCCACATATTCTTGTCATAAGGAGCACCCCAATAAAGAGGATGAACTATTGTAATCAATTAGTTTTCAAGTCTCTGTGCAGATAACCAATCTGTCTTTGGGCAAAACTCTGGCTTCTGCAGCTCTTCTCTTCAATACCCAACATTGTGAGATGGCCAGAGAGCACTGAGTTTAATATTTCTTCTAGTACTTCTGAAGTCCTGTTTCCAAGGAAGCAACTCTGGGAAAACTCAGTTTTGAACAGAATACATTAAATCTTTCCACCTTTTACTCTATAAATTCTTCTATGCCTTGAAATATATACACTGCACTTCTACAGCATCTTCTGCTTGAGGATCTCACATTGATTATTAACTAATATTAAGGAATTATTTTAGTGGCACAGTACTACAGATAAGTAGATTAGTAGATAAGAGAATAGGCTGTGGTGGGGCTAAATGATTTCCACTACCTACTTGAGAGTGAGGATCAGGGCTGACAGAGAGCGCAAAACTCTGACTCGAAGCCTAATGCCTCCCCTACAGGATACCCTTTACATTTGTTTGAAAGTGTCTGCTGCCATAGTGAGAGTCTGGGCTAAAGCCCAAGATAATAATTTCACTGATTTCAATGGGTCTTGGGTTAAACTCTAAAGTTGGGGTTTTTTTCCAGCATGGATTATACCTGCCATCTATACAGTGTGCTTAAGGTTTTCAAAAACATGCGCTAGTAAGCCTTCTGTTTAGGTATTTTGCTCATGGACAACATGGTTTGAGGGGGGGGGTTCCCCTTAATAATGGAATTTCTTTATCACAGTTGTGATGTAAGGCATTTTCTCTCTTTCCTGTGAATGTAACTCTTCTATTCATTAATTTATTTAAAGAAATACTCCTCAGGAATTACTCACAGATAAAAGTCCTCATCAGTGCAAGAAGCTGTATCTCACTCAGCAAATTACAGTACAGTGAAACCCCCAAAAAGTTCAGAACTTTTATAGATGAAAACAGTGTTATATAAAATGCAGAAATCCAGGGCAACAATCTAAAAATGTTCACCAGTGGCCACAGGTTATATACGTATATGTTTACATTACATATATATATACACACACACTTATAAAACCACCTCTTTAACCAAGAAGCAGTCAGGAAAGTTAGTAATTTGATCTTCACATTTGCCTGCCCTTGTACATAACAAGCCAAAGGAACATGCAAGGGCTGCATTTCTGAGTCAAGCCTTAATACAAGGTCTGCACTGAGTATGTCCTTAGGAAGCTGCACAGAACCCACAGTGGCACTTATTGTTCACCACTGTGGAGTTGGGAAGGACGTCATATAACCATTGGGTACAAAAATTCATTAAGGAGGGTTCTGAACAGCCCTATCCTCCCTGGCTAAATACCTCTGGGTAAAAGAAAGCAAGGAGGGCTACCTGGCTTTCTCACCCACTTGACTCATCTTCCTTCATCCTCCTGCAGTGCCATGTTCCCCTCACACAGAACAAAATGAAAGCAAAAGGAATGAAAAATCTCCCTCCCTGAATTCCAGTGAGGGAGCCTATGCTAGCTTGGAGGAAAGAAAGCTCACCCATTCCCAAGCATGGCTGAGTAGAAGGTTCTGGCCCAATGGATGACTTAGAGCCTCTATCTAGCCAATCACCAGCACATACTCCCACTTTCTTCTGGTTTTCTGAGGTCTTCTGACCTCACCATGTCAGAGAATGCAGGACTTGTGGTCCCTCAGCCCTCTGAGAGAAGGACCCTGGTGACGTGGCATGAGCCTCACAACTTTTTGCATGGAGAAACAAACCCCAGGATCTGAAGAAGCAACTCCAAAAGATACCTATGCTGAGATTTGCATTGTCCACTTCAAAATCAATGGTGTTCTCCCATCCCTCAGTTTTCAATTTCAAAAACCATCACAGTGAGTAAAAATGATTCACAGAGCTTTCATTTATGTAACAAATGAGGATGTGGTTTCAAAAGGATCGTGCACTGACCCAGCCCTACTCCCACTGCAATCTATGGCAGAGCTCCAATTGACACCAGCGGGAGTAGAATTAGGGTGGTGGGAAATTATTTTGAAAATCAGATGGAAAAAATCTCTGAACCACATCTGCTTTCCCTTTTCGCCCTCTCTTCACACATCCACACCCTTCTCCTGGTCTCACTAGCTGTGGTGAAATGATGCACTAATTGGTTCTGCATGGACAAGACCACATTGAGGGAGATGTGTTGCCATAATCTAATCTAATTAAAAAAATTCTCAGGTCTGAATGAGCGTTTAAATAAAAAAACAAAGCACCCCTTGACAATTGATGCTTGCTGTGAAAATGAATTTCAATCCAAGCTGAGTTCCTAGCTTCTTTGCCTTTCCATCTGCATATCTTTTAAATCCTAATTATATGTAATCAACAGTATAAGCAACATGATTCTTCTTGTAGTTGACAAATTCATGGGTTCATTTTGCATACTTCCAGATACGTACATACCAGTGAATTTATACACCCTTTCTACCTGAGAGAGTTTTACATCAGGTAATTACAGCTTAGCTCAATTGAAAATATTCTCAAAACAAGTATAGCGTCTTTTAGATCCACAAAGCTAATTTAAGAAGCCAGTGGGCATGATTAGGTCAGCCCAACAATGAAGGCTGGCTGGGAATTAAAAGGAAGGCCACAGATGCGTGACTTTATTTTTGGCTGGACTTTCCCAGCAGGGTGTTTCTACATTACATCAAAATTAATAATCCATCTGGGTACAGAATAAGGCAGATCAGCCCTTTTTCAAAGTGACAAAAAGGCTGTATTATGAGTGCATCATCCACATGTAGCCACCAAAACCAGGGCCTGTTTTTTAGGGTTTCTGAGTATCTGCCCTTCTAATCCACTCCACTTTTTGGGTGGAGCCCAATGCACCCGAGAGGAGATGACTTTCCTTGAAGGATTATCTACAGTGACAGGGATGGAGACCAAGACAGACCATACATACGCCTACTGTCCCGGTGGATCCAATAGACTGCTATGGTGCTACTCATCTTTCTCATGTCTGTCAGGCAGCAGCAGCTGCTCCTGCAGGGCAGGCGAGCTGGGACCAGAGGTGACCCTGGCATGGGCCATGCCCTCACCCATAGGGATCATTCCCCAGGGGCTGGACATGGGAGCAGAGCTGGGGCTGGTAACGGGGCCCAGGGGATGGGCCAGGTCCAGGGTCCAGCCAGGGAGCCCAGCTGGGAGCAGCAGGAGATGGGGCCAGAGATAGGTCCTTTCTTTTGCTGCTGCCAAGCAGTCCAGAGGATGCCTACCCACAGATCATAGCGATATTTTGATTCAGATTAAAAAAAAAAAAACACCTGATTATCATTAACAGGTGAATGCTGCACATTCATGAAATGAAGTTTCATTCTTTAGGTGACTTTTTGAACATGCAGGTTAAAAGATAAACCTTGACCAACTCTCAGGGCATTTTCCTGCTCTTTCCAAGCTATTTTTCCCAGGCACAGGTGAAGGTGAATAACTACTACCAGCTCCAATCCTATTTCACTGCTCTTGGCAAACCAATTTTAGTCATAAAAATCAAAATTAACCCGCTGCATTTATGACAGTATTTTGCATGTCGTAACTGGGATGAAGACATGAACAAGTCTTCATAGCACCCCTTGCCTGTCAAGTATTGTGATCCTGATTCTACAGGTGAAGAAACTGAGCATATTTACCCAGCAGTCAATATGGCTTCAGACAGTGAACTGGACCGCACCTTGTTAACCATGCGTGGGTCTTGTCTACATCAGGGTCATGGTACAGTGGGAGAACTCTGGAAGGATGTATGTAAGGAAGCCTATTATTGTCCCATTTTTGTAATATGGACTTTTTCAAAAGGCAACCTTAGCTTTTCACCCATAAAAGGGAATATAATCACAAAGTTTGACTACCCTGTGAATCACATAAAGTACAAAGTATAAGGTTTGTGAGCTCAGTTCTGTCCTCATACTCTGGACAGTTCTTGCTGAGTCTTCTCTACTATGCTGGGATCTCATCTAGGTTTTAGGATTTTTTTAATAAAGCTAAAGAATTCATAAGTGATGAAGTTACACCCTGGGACAATGTACAAAATATGTTCCTGTCATAAACTAATAGTGCAATAAAAAAATTCTGATATGTCTGAATATACTATGAATAGAATGTATGACCATGTTGAAAACAAATGTAGCTGATATTTAGTGCATAGTTCAACTCAAATTTCCCTTTAGATGAAACTTCTGCTGTTTACGAAGCTTGAAAAATAAAAACTTAAGCAGTGGGTGTTATGAAAGTCTGGTTCTCATTTCTATATGTCAGCTTTTCCACATTAATCAATTGTCCAGACTTGTTTCACTGCACTTCCTTGCAGGATTCTTCCAATTCTGGGCTTGTCTCCACTTCTGATTAGCACATATATGACTGAAATAACTGACTTCTTTTTAAGTATCTCAGTTCAGACTGAGGAGCATAACTGTAGGCATCTGAGTTTGAAAAAGATTGGCCTAAAGGCTGAAGCATTTCTGCGTTTGTTTAAGGAAATCAGTATGTTCACTACGCAGAAACAGCTGCAGAAAACCTGTCTGATCGCTTCAGGAGTGCTGAACCAGAGTTTCTTCTAGACTGGGCCAAAGAAGGTAACAAAAAGATTCCTGGACCCTTCTCACTCTGTGTCAGGAATTATCTAGTTAATTCATTTACCCTAATAGGTAATTGAATTGAACCTTCCCTTGTGCATGGGCTGTGCGCTGGGGCTGGTGCTCACACCACCCGGGGTAGCAGAGTCCCCAGTTTGCCCCACGGACCTGGCAGGGACACCACAGTGGTCACTGGAGCTGTGGAGGATAGCCAGAGACAGGTTTACCTGCCACCCCACCTCCCATTCCCCTCTTCCCTGCCATAGCCTCGGCATCGTTCGAACTCCCAGTGAAACACCTGGGTAGTGGCTATAGCACCATGGGAAGGAACATAGGATTAATGGATCCAGGAGGTGACTCAAGTCCCCTGGTCCTACCATGTTCTCCTTGATTTGTTATCCATTATAGGTTGCCTCTGAAAGAGAAAGAAAGAAGCTGAGCTGAAGTATCTGGTCCTAGACCCATCTATCAGAGCATATTTCTACTGCTCAGTCATGCCTAGATCTGAATGTCAGGAAGGTGAAAGCACCAAAGCATTTGAAAGCTTGGGGCTGTGGGATTAAGCAAAGAATAAACTTGATGCAGTCAGAACAGTCTCCACTAAAAAAGTTGGTAGGTAATAGTGAAAATGTTTAATATTGCCACCAATATGACTTCTGCCAAAACCATAAGTTTTTACAGTGGGCTACGAAATCAAAGTTCACAGCACCAGGCCAAATCAATAGCCATGAGATTGTAGCATACTGAATGCTGCACTGTCAAGCAGGAAACACTGCAGGCATGAGAGTCCCCCCCACCAAAAGTGCTTGAGGGAAAGTGTCAGACTTCTAGACTCTTCCCCACAAGGGAAAAGCAATTGGTGGGTCAGGAGATGAGTGTCAGCTGCTTTGCTTGGGGTCAGCCATGGCCTGAACTAAGTGCCCAGACTCTGAAACAATGCAGTGGGTTCTCCTGTTACTAATAACATATTCACCAGTCCATATCCTTAATTACATCCTGTTTGGACCTGGTTCTGCATATTTATTGTATCAGTGAGCCAATCTGATATTCTAATATCAGTGGTAACATAAACTGTTCCTGTAACTATCATAAAGATGTTGTATGCTTGTGACTGGGGAGAAGGACCCTGAAACCACATCTCTGTGATAAATGATGAAAACCCTTCATAGTAAATGACAGGTAATATTTTGGGAACGCTCTGGACGCTGAGAGGAAATAGCTCACTATCCACCAGAGCGGTAAGCAAGGAGAAAAATAACTATGCACCCAATCTTACTCCTGTTCCACAAGCAGCTCAAATTTCCAATATGAAGTCAAGCATCGTTTTAGCAAGAGGGCACAACAGAGTCTGGTTCTCCATGCCATTTCTGGAGCTGCAGCCAGGCTTGCACAACCCTTGCAGTTAGTACTGACAATGAACTGTTATGTATCTGCCTATATGTAACACTAATGTGATCATTTAGGTCGTGCCTGGAGGAATCAGTCATGATCACAGGCTCCCTTTACTAAGCTCTGTACAGCTGTGCACTATATATTAGCCCTTTCCACTCAGATCTTCCCTATTAAGAAATACCTCTGTGGCACTTTATTATCTTCCTCTCAAGCAAATGTGGTTACTGTGTTTACTTACCTCAGTAGTCTCCGTGTGTATGCATTCAAATAATCCTGCACGGATGAGGGTCATGTCTGTGAATGGTTGACATCCTCTTTAATCTTATTTCAGGGATGATGGAGAATTTGGATGGTGCCTGGGGTTTGTGTAGTTACACAGAAAAGTGAAAAATTTCACCCTAAAGGAATTACCTGGTATTATTTACGCAGTTTATTCAGTGAATCAATTTATCCTAAATATGTATGCAGCACGCTTTATCTAATGCAGATAGGTAAGAGCTTTAAAAGTGTTTTCAGTTACTTTGTACATTTGCAATTCACCATGTCAGTTAGGTAGTGAGCCAGAAAAGTCCTCATTTTTGTACTTGATTTATTTGTATTGCTGGAGTTTGTTTTCTCTCTTGTGACCTTGCTCTTCCCCATAAGAGTATCTACTTTGATTAGCGTGATGGCATTTCCTTGTCTATTTTCCACTGTGTGCTTAATATTTTACTTCTTCCTTCTTTTTCTTCTCTATCCGTGGCTCACTATCAGTGTGAAAAAAATACAGTACTTGCATGACATCAGTCTGAGCTACAGTTTTCTCTCATGAACAGTGAGTCCCTCACATCTGGGTGCAGGTGCTCCCAACACTTCTTCAGTGATGTCTTGACACTACAGTTCTGTTCCTCAGTTTTGTGTTTCTTTCACGACCACTCTCACCACCATGACCATTCTGATATTATCAGATCAAATGGGGCAACAGCTGGCTTTTTCCAAGGAGTAATTTATTCTGATTAGAAAAATAATGGCTGTAAGCAGAAAAGCCTTCCCACCCCCAGCAGCTGCTGTTTCCATTCACTTAGGCAGGGGTTAGTTCCTTTTTAGTTTCTTTCAAAAGTGATCTTCACTTCAACAAGCTTGTTTTTTTCACTCCCATGCTGGTCTAAATCCTTGTGGTTCAACCAGGAATCTATAAATCTTTATTACCTCAGGCATTATCTTTCTGCTTTCACCAAGTGTTTATTTGTATGATAATACTTCAATATCTTAAATCACTGTTAAGTCATTTATCATCATAAATGGCATTTCTTTAATGTTATGTCCCTGTTCTCTCACCGTATCTCCAGCTTGTTTGTTCAGATTGTAAGCTCTTAGATATTGTGGCCAGAATTTCCAAGAGGGATCGGTTATTTTTGAGCTTTTTAACCTGAAGAGGGCTCAGCATACAGGTTTACAATGGGCTATAGGACAGCCCTACCATTATGCCACATGTGTGGCTGTGTGAAAAGCGGTTTAAAACACAGAAGTGCTGCAGTAAGGCTCCAGCTTCTTCCCATCTCCTCCTACAGAGAAGGCAGAGCGACCAAGAAAGTCTTATGAATTATCTGTATCACACTCTCACTTCCATGGGCAGTATCCACAAGAGCATCCCGGCTTATCAGGTGTTGTCAGTAACTGCCAGGGATAGGTGCAAAGCTGTAAGAGATCCTTCCTAAAACTAACCGACATTACTGAACTTGTCTCTCTTGCTTCCCCATTTGAAATATTTGACAAGGAACTTCCTTGCCTGGGACCACTAACAGTGATGCTCCCCTGAACAGAAGGGAACGGCACAGGGAGAAGATCATTAGGAATTACGGCAAGTCCGTGATCATTTGGAAAAAACATAGCAACAACCTACCCACAGCAAGTACTAACAAAATGCTTTTTTTCCCTTCCCCTTCTTCCGCGTTTGCAGCCACTACATCTAACAGCTCCCTCCCTGCCCACCAGTCCAAGCATCTCACAACAAATATGCCTCTGTCACATCACCTTCCCTATCCAACTAAATCTTTTCACAGTTTGTCACCAGTGGGTGGCACTTCCCCAGACCCTGAGAGGCACTTCGGCAGGGCTGTGCTCAGTCTCTGCAGAGACTCCCTGGTCCTAGTCTTCAACTCCACCACTTAATTCAGCTATGGATACTTCAATTTAATGGGTGACCTTAGTAGCAAGAGGTTGGCAAGAGCTGATTCACCACTGCTGCTAATCTCTGCCATTCTGCAGGCTCCACTTGTCCCCTTCTCTATACCAGCTGTGGTATATTGAAAGCTGTGGCTGAGGTGACGTCTGCTCAGACAAGTGCCTTGCCCTGGCTGCAACCATCCTGACTGTGATGGCAAAGCTCATCTGTGGGCTTTGTCCCCTTTCATAGCCAAATATACAGGCCTGGCGAGCCACCACTGGAATGGGCCAGAGTGAGAACTGAAATGGGTAACCAGGGAGTACAGTCATGAGCCACAGACTGACATGACAGCAGAGCTGTTATACCTCTCCCTTGGGGGAGGAAGGGAAGGGAGGATGGAGGGACATGGAAATCCTCCAGGAAAGTGTTCGACCTCAGCAGTGGCACCTTCTCGCTCTTACCCAAGACCCTTTTTTCCTCCACTGGGCTTTGTTGGCCAGTTGGTTTGGTACTGAGGGAGCAGTTCCAGTTGGCTCCATGTGCATTGCTACAGGAACTCAGGAGAGCATCCGTAAATGCATATCCTTGGTCCTTACCTGTATTTCCGCTCACTCCCCAGGTGGGACAGAGAGATCTTTCCCCTCAGGAGCTGCAGGCCACAGGGCTTACTTATTTGCATGTTTTTTCTCTGTTTTAGCATGAGAGTTTGTTTGCCATATAATAAAGATGGAGCTGATTAAAGCGTGTCTGGACTTGGACTAGTACGTCATTGCAACCCCTTGGAACTGGCAGCATTAGACAATCCTCCACACCCCAGGTGGATCTTCTCTTATTGGCCTAATTATACCTACCTTGCTATCCACTGCACTGACATGAATCATAAACGTCTTTATGGGCATACATGCTGATGTACTGCATAATTGCATAGACACTGCTCCTCACGGGCCAGATTTTCCCTGGTGAACAGCGCTGGCGGCTCCTGCTGCTAGCAGAGAAAGCAGAATGTGGCAGTCCTGCTCTGCTGCAGTGAGGGACATCAAGCAGGCAACCGCACTGCTGTCACTTGCACGCTGCATGAGGAGAGGCCATTTGGACAGTCACATCCCACCCTTTCCTGCAGGAAGGATTTTATCCTGAAAATTCAATAGGGCTTGAAGTAGTTAGAGCCCTAATTTCAGCCCTGTAGCATATCAATCATAGAATCATAGAATACCAGGTTGGAAGGAACCTCAAGGATCATCTGGTCCTGAGAGGGAGCTGATGGGCAATCCTTTAAGACACCTAATGAAAGCACCTAAAGAAACTTCAACTACTGCTTGTTGGCAAATGTCAACATGGTTAACCTGCGACCAGTAAATAGTCACACTCCAGGGGCCAGGAAGAGCCCACACATCTGCATATGGCTTCTGTGCCTCCCTAGGGGCCTCAAGAAGAAAGCAAAGACCATCTCTTCTGGATGTAAAAAAGTAGCACTGGCCTTAGATGCCTGGAGGAAATGAGACGTACAGCCACGGTGGGGCTGAGGCTGCTCCCAGCTGATCGTTCATGGAGGGCGTACAAAGGAGATGTAATCACCACCGCAGAGCACGCACCAGGTTTCCTGTGCACAGGACCAGTAACTGTCAGCTCTGGGACATAAGTGATTTTTGTTTCTGCCTCTGTCTCCACTGAAGTAAGATGGGGAGAGAAATGACCTCCAGAGGGAAGGAGCTTGACCCTGCCGGTTGTGAGGAGGGGTGGGAGGGCCACCACCCTCCTTCCTTCTCCTTGTAGCAGAGCCCTTGTCATGCAGAGAAATGCTGACGGGGAGGACAGTCTCCTGAGGCTCAAATCCCCTCAATGAACATCCCCCGAAGGCCAAAACAACTCAATGGCTCTTCTGTGGGCTAAGGGCCTGAAGACAGTGCTGCTCTTCATCCTTCCTGAGCAGCCAGACCGTGTAGCCACATGGTTTAGAAACTGGATCTCTTATTTTCTTTAAGGGGGTGGAGGAAGCTAACCAGCATATAGCAGTTGTCAAAGGCTTATGTTTCAAGATCCAGAGACACTGTGGTTGAAGGCCAGCATTAAGGGACAGGAGGTAAAGGGACTCATTACAGGAAAATTGCAGTATTTCAGGAGACTGAGGGTTACAAATGCCAACACTTTTCTCTGTCACTCAAACTTTGGATTCTCTGCAGTGATTTCAAGGTGAAAATACTTGAGGCCTATTACTTATTTCCTGAACATCCAATACCTTTTTATAAACACTGTGATTCAATACTGTTCCCACACATGAATACCCAGCAAAGCCTGGGATGCAAAGAACTTTGTTGACCTGCATAAGCCCCGATATTTATGTGTAGAGAAGAATCTCTAAAAATCCCAGTCCCAGGGATTTCCAGAAACAGGGAAATGAATGCAACCACTAAAAGAAGATGCAAGTGTCCTTCCCAAAATCTTAAAATAGTTAAATTTGCTCTCTATTGATCTATCCAGCTGGCTTATAAAGATAAAAATTAGTAAGACTTTTTTTTACAAGAAATATTTTAAACAGTTTTAAAAATCTGTCTTTCTTCTCTCCCTCCCTGACATAAATATTACATTCGTAAATCTAGCCTGTGATAAAATCCTCTCCTAATTTATAGGATCAAGTCCCCAGAAGACACCATCGCCTGTAAAGTTTTGCCAACTATCCATCTAAGCCTGGTACTCCTAAATGAGTTTTAAAGTGTTGTGCCTCTTGTGGTTTTTCATGAACCTTCCTCGGGCACAGCTTCCACAGGCTTTCATTTTAAAAAAAAAAAAAAAAGGCATTTAATGCTGCTGACGTAGAGGCAATTTGCCAGCCTCTAAAGACAGGCATTTCCCATAACATCCTGCCCTATTTAACGAGCCCCTTTATCACCTTGATAATGAAAACAAACAGAAGAATGTATGATGGGAATCATTTTTAACAAGCTGCCCTTACCAGTAAGTGAGTTTGGCTCAAACCCACAATTCTTCAGCACTTGTACTACTGACAAGCCTGGAATCTGAACCATGAGACCAATAAATATTGTAAGATGACTCCCAGATCCAAAGACCCTGGGCAGGACAGACTTTGGGAAGGAGATCCATCACAAGCAATGTATAAATTCTGCACTCCAGTTTCCTCAGAAGACAGGCTACTTCCTAGCTTCCCTTGCTCATTTCAATTTTCTGTCATTTAAACATCCCTTTAAAAATTATACAGTTCTCAATATTAAATTATGAATAAATAACATGACTTCTCCTGCCCTTTAAGAAATCTTTTCCCTGTATATAACTTGCTTAAAAGAGCATTGACTTATTATAGAAAAAAATGTACTGAGAATTTATAGTCAATTTGAGTCTGATTATTACCTATAAATCTCTTTTGACATGACTGTTTCCTATCTAATACTCTCCCATTAGTTCAGCCAAGGCTCCAAATAGCCGGCTGATCAGGCTACTTCAGTTTTCACATCTGTTTTTTTCTTTTTCTTCTTCTTTTTTGCCATACATCTCAACTTTATACTATCAGTGTCTAGACCCTAATCACTATGCTGAATAACGTTCGCTGAAGGCCTAGTGTCCCTTTACACATCTCAGACTTATCCCCATTCCCTTACGGACCTCCCAGCTCACCTGAACTGCAGTCTTTTGGTAACTAGAAGCTTCCGAACTTTCAAAGATCTTTTCTTCAGACAGCATATCTCCATCCTCTCAAAACATCCTGAATGATGCTGCCTGATATGTCCCTCTGAAACGCAGACAAAGCAACATTTGTCACATTATTCCCCCAGCTGGTTATTGAGTTGAAAGGGATGGAAAGAAATCTTGGAAAGCTCTACAGTTAGATTTTCCCTAAGTGTTATCTGTTCCAGCTTTAATGGAATTACATCAGAAATGAACTGGCAGGTATATATTTGATTGGTGTATACCACCAGCCTGGTGTGAGGCTGACCTGCACAAGAGTGGAGCTGGTGCAGCCCATCTTCTACATCACATCTAGCTGATAAAAATAAGGAGAAGGAAAAAAAAAAAAGAGGTGTCATGCATTAAGGACCATGTTGTAAGGAAAGCGTTAGACATGACCCAAAGTACCAGCCCACATAGACAAGTTATGTTAAAAACATCTCTGTAGTGTCTTTATTGATTGTAATTAATCCTGCAGGACCTTTTTCACACTGGCTAAGCCTGCTACCTACAGTATGCACGGTGGCACACAGGCCTACTTAAAATGCTGCTAGCCCAGGGCTAGGAGCCAGGGGCCATGGCATCCTGCAATGTCCATTGACGTGAGTGAGTTCCCACTCAGTGGGAATGGGAGCTCAGGCCCTCCACAGAAGCAAGCTATTTCCAAGCAGCTGAGAGTGGAGTCTTGTTTCGTGGAAGAGCAGCGTCTCCAGGGTCCTCCTGAGTTCCTGTGCTTACACATAACCACTAATCTGGGGTAAAAAATATAGTCTCTTACATTACCCTTAAAACCTTTTAAAGCAACTTTATATATGTCAAATATAGGACAAATACATCATGTGTAAGACAACCAAGGAACATAATGTTGATTATCAAGTTATTACAATCCGTACTATATTTTCTAATCTGAAAGTTCTTCAGGAATGAACATGACAGTGTTACTCAGGTCTGATTTTTTCCCCACTGAAGCCAACAGTAGCAAAACTCCTACTGATTTCAGCTGAAAGCACAGTGTACTCGCATGGCCCGTGAGTAAAGCTACACCACTAGTCTCAAACTTCCAGCATTATCAACTCTTGCATCTCTGTTGCAAATCTCAGTTATACTTAGGAAAGAAAGCTAAAGCTCTTCGACTCACGTGATTCAGAAGAGGAGATCAGGTTTTGTTTAAAAAATTAAACAGAAAAATAATCTTGGCTTTCCAGCTTGCAGAGGAAAGCTTGAAAACATGAGACTCCAAACTTGGTGACAAAAGTCTTAAAATGTCTTATGCTTCAGGTGTCTTGATTTTTTAGCTCTATCTCATTAAGATACATAGAACTACAAAACTATGGTCCTAATGAATATGCGTGTGGCAGACACTCAGTGAATAGTTTTCCCAATAAAAAGCAGATTTTGGAAGCATGACAAGAGTTTCCTAATCACCGCTACCCAATTCATTTTATGAATGGTGGCCAAGCACTCCAGCAGACTTTAGGAGGGTTTGGATGCTAGCAGTAATTACACAACATATGTGGATACAGTCAGTCTGTGTTCATTATACAGCAATGATATTAATTCCCTAAGATCCCACAGCCTTTATAAAATATTGAGCACTTAGGGGTAGGAAAACTGTTCCTATTAACTTTTTTGTCCAGTCTGACTTTTATTGCATTTTTATACTAGGCCCTCTTTAGACTGCTTTGGCAGTAAATATCGTCCTAAAGACTTTTTATACTGCCACTGGAAGTGTAAAGAAGTCTGGCTGTAAATGAGAATCAGGTCCAGTGAGTCCAAACAGAAATGAAAAAAGAAACCAAATACTTTTAAGGTTTAATCACCTTTAGCATAAATCTACCCCATACAGGAACAATAACAGCATGTTTCCAGCCATCCAACACTGGATTGTTTCTCCAGTTGTCCCCCTTAATTAGCCTTTCTGTCCCCTGGTGCTCTTGGTTTATTACTTCAGTTGTAAACAGGACATTATTCAAGACTGTTTCAGGCTAATTGCACTACAAATATTAAGAGTCTGGCTGTTAAGTGGTCATAAATGAGTTTTTGTAACTACTGGATGGTTAGTAAAAATAATGAAATGCAATTGTTGCATGTAAATACAAGTGAACAGTGTAATATTTTACAATGATGACTATTTAATTGAAATTTAGGTCCAATACTTTTGGATTTCTGACAATATTGCCATATTTGTAGCATCTGGCCTTTGAAAGCCAATTCTTTGTTTTTCTTCCTTCCCAAGGAATTCTGTGTTATATTCAACCCCAGGTACGCAAACTGAATGCACCTCGACCACCAGTTGCCTTGAGAAACTCCATCTTGGCTTCTCGGCATCAGCGCCTTACTTGGACGACCTGGGCCTCAAAGGCAATGAGCACCCTCAGAAGCTGCGAGCTCCGCAGTACTCAGCATCCCTGAAAAGGACTAAACCTACACTATGCTGTAGAGATAGCTCCTAGCCTTCTGCCAGGGCCAAACTTGGTTAAGAGACAGTGCTCCAGAGAAGTTTTTTAATAAGTTCTGGAGGACGGCAAGGAAGAAATCCTGACCCTGAACAGGATTAGTCCAAGCATTATTTCAGGATTACCTGTGAGCTCTGGGATAGTCCAACATGTTGGCACAGTGTAGGTATGGCCAGGTCTGCTCAACCCAGCTCCATCAACTTCCATCTCACCATTCTTTGCAATGCTGTTATATGGCCAACACAGGCTCCCCTTTTTCCTAGAAGAATTTGGTGTGTTAGGCAGCAAAGCAGTGCAGGACAGACAGACAGCTGTGGCACAGATGTCCTAGGCAGCAACATAAACATCCAGAGCCACAGAGTAATGAGGATGCTTGTGGTTTATAAAGTTCACTAGCATGAGCTCCAAGGAAAAACGTGAATGCCAGCAATGGGATAACACAAGTAGTAAAATACACGTTTCAGTAACTATCCCTAGTGAAAATTTTCTTCAAGTGATCCTGCCTTAGAACAAATTAGTTGACAACTAATTATGTAGTGACAGCTCTTGAGCTCACATAATCCCTGTCAAATTGCACCAAGTGAGGAGTGAGGACCTGTCCCACAAGTCATTATACAAACAAACAATTTAACATGTTGTTTTATTGTATTTAACCCAATGCTGTTGCAAGCAGAATATTTCAGTGAGTAAACCCAAGTATTTTAAACCAGAAACAAGATAGCTCGAAGGGCTAAATAAATCCCCAACATAAACATTTCTATAGGTGTCTTCATTTGTGAAGTGACTTGCTATAATGCTGACTAATTGGTTTGTAAATTTTGCTGTGGGTTCTTTTTCTTATCTTACCTACATTTTGTTGGCAAAATCCAAACAAGCATTAAGCTCCTAATCATCCTAGTCATCAACTAGTTGCTACAAGAAGCTGTGACCCTTTAAACTCCATAATCCTTAGGGGATCAGCAAACTCCTCTGCTGCATTAGCTCATAAGGCCTCTTTTTTAATTAGAATTTTATTGAGTGGACTAAAAATCCCGATCTCAGCTTCCAGTTACCATTCCCCTTGATTCAGGAAGGACATAGGAGCTACAGAAAAGAATATGGCCCACTCCCTCTGCCTGGAGGAGGAGCGTGTTTGCTTGACACTTGGCCAACGGTTTGATATCCAACAGGGTGCAAAGTTAATCCCATTCCCACAAGCTACTACAAAGTGAAACAAAGTGTGCTCATGAAGCCCAAAAATGCATGCGTTACATTTCTTTCAGGACTTCTTAAATAATCACTGAGCAATTCGTCAGATAGCTATCCTCACAAACCCTTCCGAAAGCAGAAATTGTCACAGAGAGAGACGAAGGATCAGATCACTACAGGCTCCTGACTTGCATGATTTTCCACAGGAGTAAAATGAAACAGCTCTAGTCATCTGGGTCCAAGTGATTTGATCGCAGGAGGAGGCTTTGTCAGGAGCAGGAATTATGGCTACTCCTCTCCAGTCCCAAGCTAATGACATAACCCATTGGACTGTCTTTCCTTACGCAGAGCTTGCCATTGAATTCAGGCTTTGGTATTGCTGTTGCAAGCACAGTTAATAACTTTAAAATAAATTAATAAAGAACAGGATCTCCTGTGGAGTTCTCGTCTCTAATTAAGTGGTGGCAGGGGAAGCGTGTAGTGCAATAAGAAATAATTGAAACAAAGAACCTTTCTTTTTTATCAAGCTATTTAGCATTTTGGCATCCTTCCAAATACATTTCCTATAATTGGAAACATTAAATTGCCTGATTTAAATCTGCAGCCCCCTCTCAAGCACACAGTCGCACTGAAGGATATGGCATTGTTCATGAGTCAGGCTCTAACAGGAGAGCAAGCTGGGAGGATATTGTGCTGTTATGTTCACTGAAAGAGCTAGGTAAGGGTTTTTTTGCAGAGAACAGTTTCCTGAAAAATATTGTTTCAGTGATATCCATACGTAATGTAAGCAAAATCAGAAAAATCTGTACAATTTCTCTTGAACTATCCATTTCAAAAGTGCAAAAACATGTAATATTTTATACAGACTAGGAAAAGTATTTTCCTTTTAACCCTTTAACCTCCAAGTCTAAACACTATGCCTATTATTTAGGAATGAGAGAAATATGTTGGTCCTACCTTCTTTTTGTTTCCATTCCAATTCCCCAAGGAAACTAAACACATTTTGTTTCAAGTAAATTTCTTTTTTTTGTTGTTGTTCAGTCAGGTCAGACAAACAAAAAAGTCAATTACTACACAGCTCTAAACCAGATACTAATAAGAAACCCTTCTACTAATGCTCCAGGTGCAGTAATGCGCTGAAAGGTTTTTGTGTAAACACAGTGCTGTTGTATACCAAGGGATGTCTCCAGCGTCCGTTCAGTCACTGACTTCTCTATCTGTATTATGTGCCTTATTCCTTTGACTCATATTCTAAGGTTTGTATCATGTACCATAATTCCTTTGGCTTTCTGTTCTTCCAGGGGTAACAGCATCGGCAAACTCTGACCTCCCAACAAATTTCACCCCTGTGCACTCTCATGGGCTGATCAGTAGCACCAGTTCAGAGAGTGGGGCAGGATCAGACACGTCATTGCCATGAGATATGGGGAAAAACGTCCTGGAAAGAGACGAAGTGGAGGGGGCAGGAGCCAAAGCTGAAAAAGAAAGATACTTAACAGTAATAGAGACAGGCTATAAATGCCAGCCACATGAAGAGCAAAAAAGAAGTCGAGGAAGTGTTTGTAAGTAAATATGGAAAGAAGAGTGGGAAGAGTGAGGACAGAAGCAGCAAGAAGAAAGGCATGCACCCTTTCAGACAGATGGCCATAGCTTTGGCTACTGAAGCTTCAAGATGGATATTCCCTGCACTGAAAGGGAAGGAGAGTCCCAGCAGGGAAACATGCACTCCCTGTTTCTCCAGAATATCCCAGCGGTCATGGCCTCCCCAGAACATCACAAATGCTGCTTATTTGATGAATTTTTTGCAGAAAAATGAAAAGGTATCCCTGTGAATGTGCATGGCAAGAAGCTGTTTTTGTATCTAATTGATGGACCATATTGAGGAGAATTACGTTGTTTGTCCAAAAGTTTATGAAATGTTGCTAGGTTTTAACACTGTCAAGTCACCTAAAAGCATCTTTTAATGATTACTTATCTTATTTCAAATAACAAATAGATGAAGTCCCAAAACCTCCTATATTTCTTATGAGGTGGGGAAGCATAGCAAGAAAGAGGTCTGTGAAGGAAGCACTAAGGTAAGAGATATGGCCTTCTGTACATAAGGAAGTTAGGCCAGATGTAGGTCTGGGTATAAATTAAATTTAGAGTAAAGAAAAGAAAAATCACTATTTTCTTATAGAAAATCTTTGCAGGCTGAAGTCTGCCATCAAAAAAAAATAGTAAAAATATTATTGGCTTGGAAAAGGAGGAAGAAAGTTGCTTTGTGGTTGTACTCACTAATCAACCTCAGGGATGACTCTCTCCAAGACTTATTCTGCTTCCTTTTACACATACATTTGTTTTCAGAAAGGGATTTTCATTTTAAAACTGTCATTGAGTAGCTTTACTTGCTCAAAATATCAAGACTTTTTAAGAAGCCCCTTCAGTAAGGACATTGAGAATGTGTTGCTTTGGATCCTGAAAGTCAAGGTCTCTAGTGTGACTTTGCCTCTTAATGCTTTTCTACAGAGAATCATTATCTGAATTTTCCTCTGATTGGGTGTCATGGTTTAACCCCAGTCAGCAACCCAGCACCACAAAGCTGCTCACTCACCCTCCCCTGCCTCAGTGGGATGGGGGAGAGAA
>NW_009220952.1:0-16795 GCF_000690835.1 Fulmarus glacialis | reverse complement strand
TGACCAGCCGCCAACTGGATTTAACTCCAGAACAGCTATGACAAAAAAGAGCAGTACTTTTCAGTTCCTCCTTCTTCTTTCTTGCAAATCAAAGACATGCTCAAGCTACACTTGACCCTGGGAATTATCTTCCATTTAGAAGGCTTTCTGGGAGGCTTTTTGCTCCTGCTTTTTTTCCTCTGCTGTTCAATGTCAGTCCATTTTCCATGATGTCACAGATCCTGACTGGACTGACAAAGCACAAGTATGACTGAATGATTCCATCTAAACCACAAACAAGCATTCTGACTAGTAACAGTCCTAAAAGTAATAACTTTTTACCGTGTCTGTATCAGACGTCCTGAGAGTACTCGTATTGCCTCTGTAGCCCTCTTTCCCAATTGCTGATTCTGTGGCACTATTTCCTCAGATAACTTGGGCTTCTTCAGGATAAATGACCTAGTATCTGTATGGACCATAGATTCTGCATCGTAGTAATCTGAATTGGGAGAAAAATTACATGGAAAGCAGAAAAATAAGGTTGTAGTTGTATTCTTATAGCATATTTTAAAATACCAATTTACATGGCTGATAAACTAATTTTATTTTGTTTTAATTTCTTACTAGTAGCTTCCAGAAAACATTTTTACTTCCTTGCTTATTCTACAGAAGTGGATCAACAGGAGCCATAGGCTATATTAGGCCAGACCAGGAAACTTTGTTACTGGTATGGCTATGCTGAAACAGCATTGAAGGGAGTCAAACACCCCCAAAATCTCTTAGGCTTTGAACACCTACTGATGTAACGCTTTTATTCCTTAGAGATGTAGAAAATACTAGAAATCAGTATAATTAATTGAAAAGGAAGTTATTTTTTAACATTCACTGACCAGTAGTGTTCAATTTGAAAACTAGCATTTTTTATTTAGGAATAAAAGATCACAAGACTTAACCTTGAGTCACTTGCAAGGTATCTTCAATCACAGGATCAATCTGGAGCCGAGAAGAGAGCTCCTTTTGTTCAGCTCCTAAAAAAACCAGTAATTAAAAGCATACTTTACTGCATGTCAAAATGAAACTATAGATTAAAAGACCTGAAGCATACTCTTCTAATTCCTTTGATTAAAAAAAAAAAAAAAGACAACAAACCCCTCCACATTTCTAACAAAAAGAAGCCATTCTCATTGTTTCAGAAACAGTAACAAGTTTTCTCCAGCCAGATGGCACGGCAAAATCTAAATACTGAAAGACTCTAGTCTTTCCCATAATCATTGCTCAGTACAAACTAGGTCAGTGGGTATGGCAACTTACAAAGACCAAGTTCTTCCTCCTCATTTGTAGAGGTGTTGACTATTCACAGAACACACACACACACAGAGGAAAGCAGCTAACTACATGGGACTACTTTATAGTATTCTTAAAAGAGGTGAAACAAACCACAGTAGCACTGTCCTACATTTGACTTATGGTTTGAAAAAATTTATTTTGCTTTCTGTAGGTTTCCTACGCAAGCTGTCATTTCCATTTCAATGGCAAAAGAGCAAAAGTATTTAGCATAATTCAAAGACTGATAAAGCTTCTCCTTACATACTTTACAGATACAATTTCAACTATTTTATGTTGGCGGAAAGATTCCAAACATATCTATATGAGAAATAAGAGACTAAAAAATAGATTTTTTTTTTTTTTAATAACGAATGTTTACCATTCCTTAACAATGACTGTGAGCTGATGTAACAAAGATATTACTCAAACCAAATTTTACTCAACAACCTTAGTATCTAAACACAGCAAGAGTAAGCACTTCTTACAGAAGTGTTTTTCCACAGTCTTACTTTTATGATTCCTTGTAACTAACACAGACAGACAGACACACATTTCTTTCTTTGTAACAAAATCACGCTGAAAAGATACTGATTGCCTTTAAATGTTATGTCATTTTCCTTCAGGAGTTTCATAACAGAAGTAAAAACAAAGCTTACTGTTCACACAGTTACCCTGGTATCGGCTGTCCTGTAACAGCAAATATAGTACTCCAATACTTACACACACACAAGAAAAGCCACTAGAACTATTTGTGTGGAAACAATATGTCGGAAAGAATCTTTTAATACTTCGTATGCTGCAAAATTATTCCAAATGTAGAGTACCTTAAATCTCTCACATAAGCTTTGTGACAGAATTACTCCTACAAGATATTAAGGAAAAAAATGCAAAGGATGGGGAAAAGAGAAGTTATCCCAATACAAATGCATACATTTGCTTATTGCATTTCCTTATGCAAAATTATTCTTCAGTGATACGCCAGAATACTATACTACCCTTTGCTTACTGATTAATTCCTCTGAGGTTATCTATATATATGTGTGTGTGTGTATATATATCTCTCTCTCTCTCTCTATCTTACAACCATGCTTTAGAAAGCTTCTTGGTTTTCAGGGCACTGCCACATGCAACTTTTATGCTGACTTAAAAATTAAAAGCATTTCTTTCCTCTGCTCAGTCTGTTGTAAAATGACATTCCCTGGTAAAAATTTTTAAAGAACATTATCAAATGACCTTGAATTCCTTCAGCTGTCTGCTCCTTTGGCTCTTCTACTTGAAGCTGAGAACTCAGAGCAGGCAGTCTGTTTTGCACATGGATTACTTCTAACTGAGATTCTTCTGGGCTAATTCGAGTTCTTGGTGCAACTGGAACAGTCTGTTTCTGTGGAACTTTAAAGAAAGAGGCAATGGTAAATCATTTACATACAACCCAATCACACAACAGTATTATTTTTACATATGGTGCTAAAATAACTCTAATAAATTCCTACACACAAACAAAAAAATCCCAAGCATCTGTCTCCACAAAAATCATCTTCAGCTACCTGTAAAATTCTTAGTGTGAAAGCACATTCGTGCATGTGCATAGAGCACTCTGAGTGGCACCTCAGAACATCTACTTGTAAGAAAAAACAGCATGAGAAGGATTAGAGTGACATCAGCAAAGCATTCATCCACTTCTACACATAATTCATTTGGTACTTTCTTACGGTACCGAAATCACTTTTCATTCCTCCTTTTATATAAACAATCATGGTTTATCAATGAGTACTTTTCATACGGTGCCAGCTACCCTATGCTAAGGTGCTTCCAAATAGAATATAAAACTTTACAGTAGAATCATAGAATCATTTAGGTTGGAAAAGACCTTTAAGATCATCAAGTCCAAAACCTAACACTGTCAAGTCCACCACTAAACAATGCCCCTAAATGTCACATCTGCACGTCTTTAAAATACCTCCAGGGATGGTGACTCAACCACTTCCCTGGACAGCCTGTTCCAATGCCTGACAACCCTTTCGGTGAAGAAGTATTTCCTAATATCCAATCTAAACCTCCCCTGGCACAACTTGAGGCCGTTTCATCTTGTCCTATCACTTGTTACTTGGGAAAAGAGACTGAGACCCACCCCGCTACAACCTCTTTTAGATGGTTGTAGGCCTCCTTTCAGGTAGTTGTAGCATGGAATTTGGGGGTAACAGGACGACAGGTTGACTTCTTGGCTTCTGCTAAGACCGTCAGAACTGGTTGTGAAAAGCTAAGCATATTCTTCCCTTGGCTGAATAGCACATCAGCACTCAACTTCTGACACATACAGCTAAATGGTACCGCTCAGTACTGGATTTATCATTTATGATCTTACCATTTTGTTTTACCTATGTATTTCAAAGTACCTTATTTCCATATTCCATTCAAAATACTTAAAAAAATACATGAATTAATACCTCTGAAGTGGAAGAACCTGCACAATACTTCAGATAAAATTCACAAATCACCTCTATTAAACCACAAAGTGGTGCTTTTTGGTCTCTCCACTGAAATATTCTCATGTTGGTAAGCCATACTACAAGACCACCACTATTAAAAATGAATAGTTTTAATTAATTTTAAAATTTTCTGGCTATGTTTTATTTCCTGCCATATTGCTACATACACAGGAAAAGAGCTTCCTGCATCACCTCAAAGTACTGTTCCCTGTGTTGCTGCTTTTTCCACCATAAACACTCCTTACTGGATAACTGGCATCAGAACTTAGGAGTATCAGTGCTCCTACCTCTTTTCTTAACAAACTGCTCTTTCTGCTTACCATCTAGAATGAAGACAATGCTTGAGAGGCACTTACATTATTTGCTATTAATGAAGCAGCATAATTTTCTTTTAGAACTTCATTTACTGTATGAAATATATTTTGTAAGTAGTCAAGCAATTCAATAATTTACTAGAACTATTCTTAGTTAATTTTTCTTCAATTTTAAGTTTGGCAACAATCTTTATTAGTCAGCCATACGATTTAGTCTGTTTTAAAACCAGCTCACTTTATATTCCACTTCTAACATGCATGGACATCTCCTGCAATTCAAGAGCCTTTGAACACAGAAAACTCCACGCACATCTTGTGCCTTTAGATCTACTAAAGGTCAGCACCTGTGCAACCTTGACAATACAAGTAATAACAAGAAATCAGGGAAGAAGTTCACAATGACCATTTTGCTTAATATGTTAACATAGAAGGAAAGTTTCGAGAGAGAGCTGGCAAGAGATTTTGGACAGCTTTCAGCCTTGCTCCAGATGGCATAAAAGTCATCGTTTAGGTAGTTTAGTGAATGTTCCTTCCCTGGCATTTTTCAACACTAGATTTATTACCACCCAATGAAATGAAAGCACATGAGACAACAGCTGGATTTGCCCTTCTTCAGCAGAAGTCTCTCCTAGCTAGGAGAACTGAATGCCTACACATAGGAAACTGCTCAGTTGCTGTATCAACCGCAACTCAATACCTAAAACCACTGAACTAAAATTGCAGCCTCATTGTTTAAAGACAATATATGCCGATATATCAATCGGTATGTCGTTTGTTATTTTGCACTTCTATTATCTATACCCAGTGCATTTTGATTTTTTGCTGTTTGGGTTTTTTCTCGTCGTCTCTCAGAAGGAAGGAAGAGAGTGCAGAAACGGAAAAAAGAGCAACCAGTTAGATCAAACAACCTGCCTAATACTAAACACTTTCTCCTTGGCAACTATTAACTTCAGAAAACTTCTGGCACTTCCATTTTGTCTCTATACACTTTATAGACTTACTGTCTTGATTAATATATTTTAAACAACTGTCCTCTCTTGTTTATGCTTTCGTAATTCATTACTGAAGATTAATGTAATGTTCACAGGACATAGAAAATCCCTTATGTGTATCACTGACATGAGCTATTTAACATTCTGTTTTATCTTTAAGTGCTATCTTTAGCTCAGATTTATAAAACAGGTCTTGGAAATATTATAGCTTAGCACAAACAAAAATAATGATAATTACCAGCAGAATAGTTGGTTGTTTTTGTAACCGATTCCTGTGCTTCAGAGATTGCTTTCAGTATTAAATTCTTATTGGCCTGTTTTGAAGGTGGCAATGAAGGTCTAAGGGAGATTAAAAAAACAACTGTACACGAATTGCAACAGCAACTGTATCTATGTTAAACAGATATTTCAACAGGTTAACACAGTTATGCATAATACTGACAGAAAAAAAATCATCATCTAAACTCACTTTATCTGTATTTGTTTTCAGCTTGCTAGTCTATTCTCTGAGTGGACGAGGATCCACAAAATGCTCTCAAAAATGGAAGTCCAGAGGCATGATTTCACCTCTCAGCTTAAGCTGCTGCATCTGAAAGGCACAAACTCTGCCATTCATTTCCTCCCACCTCTGCCCCTCACACGCTTGTTGCTACATTTGTGTTGGCACTAGTAATTATGCAGCTGCCCCCAGGAGTAAGATCCAGCTGAAAACTGACTCTATCAAGAACATATTAGTTGTAAAAAAAGCTTTCTGTTTGTTTTTGAACATCAACAACAAGGAAGTTTAAATCAGATAAATGTGCTGTGGCGCTGGAGATAAATTCAATAAAGTGTATTAGCTTAAAACAAATCTTATATCAGCTTGCACTGTAGAACCATCTCTTCCATAGTTTAAATGTTCTTCCTTTTATTGGTGAAAATCAGATACAAACCATTGATGTACTCTGACTGACACCTGACATTCAGACAGAATTAGGGAGCAGAAAAAAAAGGAAAAACCTCTCAAGTCTTTTGAAAAGTTAAAATCACCTTAAAGAACAAGTGATAATTGGTTTGAAAACTATTCCCGAAATAAAAACAAAGCAATTAAAAACTCCTGGACAATTATTTTACCACATTAAATAACTGGTCTGAAACATGCCAACATTAATGTTCTTTTGCCAGCAAACTTTTTCTAAATAGTGTAAAACTTCACATTCCGTTGCAGCTTATGCACAATAATAAAAACAGGTTACAAAATCAGAGGAAAAAAGGTGGTGTAAACAGACATCTCACCCACACAGTTGTGAGATAGTACAAAAAAATATAAAAATGGCTTTCTGAATTTTGTCTGGCAATTTTCAAAACTGCAAACAGTTTTCCCCAACTTCCACTTTCAAAGTTTTTGTTCATTAAATTTATTCTGGAAACCACACAGAATCACTGAGATCTTAAATACCTTCTTTCTGGCTTTGCAGGTACAGACACACTGCTGGAGATGCTTCCTGTTCGCAATCCATAGTCTTCCTCCTCCTCCTCATCTTCCCCATCATTACAGAACTTTTTCACTTTGACTACTGAGCTTACAACAGGCAACCGTCTCTTCCTGGAGCTTTCTTCCTACAATGAACAGAGCAGCCAAACAATTCATTTAGCATAAAACATGTATTAATAAGCCAGCAAAGAAAATATTGCAATTATACCTATAGCCAGAAGATGGAGAACTTCCATTCAAGTTGCGTAAGTCTAGGAGTACTGTACTGTCTGCAGAAACAAGTGACAGCACTACAGAATGTGAAAGACGTTTTTACACTGAAACACCTCATTAAAAATGTAACTGTAAATAACATTTAGAAAAGGAGAAGAAAAAAGTCTAAAGTAAAGTCAATTTATCCAACATCGACAGAAAAAACAGCGTTTCCCAAAGAAATTCATACTACCCTTCAAGATGCACCTGTTGAAAGTCTGATAGAGAAAAGTGAAATCAGTACGAATTACTTTCTCCTCTGTATCAACTCTAATTTCAGATTAGCGTAAGAATTAATTTCTAGCAAGCTGCATATTCCAAAGGATGGTATTAGCTATGCAGAGCCAGGATGGTCCAGTTTAGTCAGTGCAAGGTCCCTGTTCTGACACAGCCACTTGCCTCCACCACAATGCATGTGATAGTTCCAAATTGAAATGCAAGGCTGCCTGAAAGCGTAGGAGAAAGCACACATCAGTAACTGCTGTAGGAACCATCACTCAGCACTGAACTACACAGGAGCGCAATGAGGCATCTGGATGCCAGGTTTGTACACGGTACCCTTTAAATAATCCTATATCCTCCAAGGAGAAAGAAATATCCTAAGGGATGGACCTGGACTACACCGATACAGAAGTTTTTTCATACAGTAAAAAACCCAATACCTACAGAAATGACCTTTTTCAAGGTAAAAGTTCCGAAAGCACAAGGACTTGTCTAAGAGAAGGCAGAATACAGGAAAGGTCCACAGTTCTAAGAAACAGTCCTGAAATAGCCCTCTTCTGGACATTATTTATGATATAGAAGAAAATTATCACAAGACCTTTTTCTAATATTTCCAAGGAGAGATGTGACTTCATTCATCAATAACTTACGTACAGCCTTAAACAAATCACTATATTCTCATTCTCAATTCCTCATCTTAAAAAACAAAGACATCAGCACGTATCTTTGTAAAGCATTCTAGATTTCCAAATAAAATTCATTATCCTTTATACGGAACTAAGTAAGTAGTAGCAAAGACAGAGAACTATATAAGCAAAACCAAACACAGATGCACTTGGAATACAAGGTATGTAAAATTTCTACTTCATTACAACATTAGCAGCCATAACTATCTTCACTCCTCTCACACAGGGCTCTTAACTGATTCATATGGATAGTCTTAAAACTATCAGCCAGGGCTATCACCCTGCCTGGCTTAGTCTGGCCTCCCAAGTATGTGGGGCAGCAATCACCTTTTAGTTTGTCCTTGTACAACACCCATCCCAAAGAGTTCTTAAATGCCATGGTTCTAAATAGTGTAATAATGATAATCCTAATAAGCAACATATCTGGGCTTTAGAGACTAATGTATATCTAGCATAGGTATGAATAAACAGCATCCAAAAAATACAGATTCACAGCACTGGAGATTTACATAGCACTTATGGAAGATCATCTGTTCCAGTGATCTAGAGATCAAAATTATTATTTCTGATTCATCATGTGCATCATGACAATGTGCTAACCCCCTAGTCCAACTCAATACGGCATGAAGATGTACAAGCTAATTAACTCTGAGATGCAGCAACCTGTCAGGTGATAATGTTGAACTATGCAATCTCTTTTTAGCAGAGGACCCAAAGAATGAAATCCCAATCCGACTGCTATCAGTGACAGAGTTCCTTCGATTTCTCTGAGGTCAAGATTTTACTGGAAGTGTACATAGCAATTTAGGTTCGTAGCAACTGTAAAATACTGCAATAATTTAGATTGTACTAACCTCATTGCCTACTTTATCGGCACTAAGTTTGGAGGTGGGTCTGTAACTCTCTGCTAAGCTGCCAAATGCTTCTGGATTGCACAGCTGGCCTGTTTCCAAAGACCTGCAGCTTTGCGTGTCTAACTGCCGGCTCCCCTGTAAGTTGCCCTGCTGTGACAATCTGTGCACTTGCATATTGCCATCTGCACTCCTGCTAGCTGGTGGTCGGTAGATTTCAGCAGAAGGACGAGAAGAACCATAAGTTACAGTTACAATAGGTTTCTTTCGCGACAAAGGATTCTCCTGCACGAAGTTTAGGTCTTCATCAATTAGATCATCTGGTTCAGGTTTAATGTCAATCACAGCTTCAGAAGGTGACAATTCCCTCAAAGGCTTGACTGTAGATGTTAAGCGGGATGCAGAACCATCTTCACAAGACTGCCTGATAAAATAAGAAATTGCCAACCATTAACTCATCTGCAAATAAAGTTCTAGAAAATGAGAACTGTCTTTTAAACAAAGACAGCAGGGAAGAATCATTAAGGTATTATTTTTTATACAAATCTAACACACTGATCGCTATTTTTAGTTTGGTTAATTAATCTAAGCCCATCTGTTGCTTAAAGAAATGGAACTGAATTCCTGATTTAACACTTTTTATGCAACAAATCGTTAACAATGCTTTACTCTTCAAAGCAACTTCGATCTTTCCAAGCATCTGTGTTCTTCAGAATGACTACTACAGTCACACAACTACTAATGTCTGAATGTGTGTTAGCAAGTAACCAGAAGCTTTACCGTGAAGCAGTGTTCCTTTGTTCCTGTGAGCTAGTTGAAACTCTTGAGTCATTTCGTTCAGTCCGAGTGCTGGAAACTGCAAGAGGTGGCAAGATATCCTCACGCCTCCTCTCATCACTCACACATGAACTGCTTTTGCTGGAAGGAAGGTTGCTCTCAAAGATATTAGATTCTGAAGATTTTACACTAGTTGGTTCTGTGGAGACAGGTACCTTTCATTTTTACATCAAAGCACAGCAATACCGATTTTGCAGTAAATGTAGCTAAGAAACTGCAAACAAGACATTGCGCAGATCTGAAAACACAACAAGCTGAAAGCTGTTTCAGCTGAAAACATCAGCAAGAAACACCCAGAAATAAATTCTGGACTCAGAAATAAATTCTTTATCTCAAAATATAAAGCAATTTTCTAAAGAGTCAGGACCCAAAAGACCATATACACTGAAAATTAACAAAACAGTCAGCTAAGATCTTTTTTGAAAACCATTAGACATGCAACACTACACAGAAAAGATAAACCTACTTTCACTCAAAATTAATTTTCTTACTTACCAGTAGTCACAGATCGCAGCTTATCCAAAACACCATGGAGCCTGAAACAGATGGGGAACAGGGAAGGAAGCAAAAGAGAAAAAGGAGAAATAAAAGAAATTTAACTTACATTCAGAATAACAATCGTTCAGAAACCAACTGCCTTCCTCCCCACCCATCCCCCAACAAGCATCCCATTTATTTAAGACTTTACTTTCCATCAGCTGATGTATGTTTAACCTCAAAAGGGAGACTTTAAGTATCTTGCCTCCAGTGAGTCTTCATACATGCAGGTAGGGTACTCATCACATCATCTACTTTTAGCATTTAATTGGTTTACATAATTAAAGCCAGTACTTTCCACTGTTTCACTACAATCAATGGTGTGAGTTAAGTGTCTTCAAAAGGAGTGATTCAAAAGACCTAAGTTAGAAGCCTGAAGTATAGCTGAAAATTTTACTTCGTATATGAAACTTTAATTACACAGCAAAGTTAAACATAATTGTAAATACAAACCTAAACAATATAGAATTCATAGCACTTAACATACTCAGGATTCTTCCAGCATGCTTTGTGTATACCAACAATATTCTTTGAGACATGTTGGTGAGCAAAAACATTTCAGCGAGGTACCATTTGCCTGTGAAAAAGGCACCAAGCTGAAGCAATACAGAAAATCGAAAGGCTATAAAATAATGCTGTTTAAAAATAAACACACATGACAGTGAAAAGAAAGAAAAGAAAAAAAAAAAGAAAAAAAAATCCCGACACTTAAATGCATATCCTACTTGGAATTCAAACTTGATCATGGGCATCTCCATAATTTAGACTGAGTATTAGAAAGGAGCTAAGGAACAAAAACATTGAACATTGGGAAAAGTAAGACTGCATGTGAGTATAAGGAAGGCTTCTCAAACCTCCTTGTGAGGTTTCACTAGAACACTCTTAAAAGTTTCGTTAACTGAGCTCTGCTGGTGCATATCAGTTTTCACACTGACCTCCAGATAACTGTGACCTGACACTTGGTTCAGAGTAAGAAGTGTTGGCCAGCCAGCACGATTTCCAGGTCTGCCACAGAATTACTGTGAAACTTTTGCTAGATGACCCCGAATTACCAACTACAGAGACAAATCAAGGAAAGCAGACCTTGTTGAGTACTGTACTTAGCCAGAGACCCAATGTTTAAGAATGTAAACATTCTGAGTCATCTTTAAAAGAAATAAAAGCATATAAAACGCCCAACTACATTGCTATTTAACTTTTTTCCACAGTCCTCTTACAGCTTATTCCATGGGGTTCATCTTGTCTTTTTCTCCATCATTCTTTTAACCAATACCTACTTCGTTACCTGATGAAGCACTCTGAAACTAAATTTGTATTTATAAGTAAATGTGAATTGAGAATAAAAGACTCATTACATCTGGAGTTTAAGCAGGTGTCAAAACCAGCAGGACGTATAATATCTACATATAGTTGATACCCAGTTCTAAATATATATTTAAAAAAAAAAAAAAAATCTTGATTTCTCTTCCCTGTTGAAATTTGCTTTCTCTACATTTTTATTATTTTTCTCAGTAAAGTTTTAGTTTCATTTACAAAGCCATAAAAGTGTTTTCTGCTACATATTATTGTATTATTTCTTACTGTATATCAGGATTCAGTCAAAACCCTAGTACTGGAGTTACCCTCATCAACTTGTAAACCTTGCTAATTTGTCTAACTGATTCCCAAAACTACTATGAGAAAGACAACGGCATGACTTACTGATATAGTGAAACCCAAAAACTTGCCTAGGCAGGCCACAAAGGGGAACAAAGAACATAAATGCCTGTATACTTTTAAAAAAAGAGGCACATGCCTAATTGCACTCCTTTCTTCTATTTTTGAGAAATGCCAGGAAAAAAACTGAAAAATTTGAAAGCAAACTCAAATTATATCCATACAAGTAACACTGTCACTGAATCAATCAGTTTAAATAGTTAATATAGTGAATTGTAATAGCTGGAACTAATTTTCACTTTTTATCAATGTTTGTGGTTTCATAACATACCCAACTTCTAAAACGTTTCTCTCTGCTATTTAATAGCATAAAAGCTCCTAACCAAATAAAGAGGAACTTTACTAATCATGTAGAAGAAATACCAGAAGCGAATGTAACCAGTCAGTATGAAAATTTCAAAGGAAGCAAACTGGAAAAGCAGCAAAAAATGTAGTATTTCTCTAATCTATACAAAACAAAATAACATTCGTTAAAACTGTATTAAGTTAGAGACTCAGAAATAAGATTAACTTGAAAAAATACACAACTCTGAAAGCAAGAAAAACCTCTGAAGTGAAATATCTGTTTGGATACTCTGAAACACGGAGTTAATTAAAGACTTACACTGTAAGTCAAATTCAGTATTAGAAAATGCATGAGAAATATTGTAACGGCTGTCATGCAGCATAGCATAAATTAATCCACACTGTCAGGAGTTTAGAAAAGAGTTCATCTATTGCTAATTTGTCCCGTTTACAATAATTCTGGGGTTCTACTTTTGTTTTGTAGAGCTGGGTGGTGGTAATAAATAAACAGCCTGAGAGGTGGGAATACCTAAGCATTTGGTGCTAAGCCTTGTCAAAGACAGTATACAGAATTAGATCCAGTGCTCATCTGTCCTGATATAGTAATTCCCATGCACAACAGCAATTTGAAGCACTATTAGCATAAAAGCAAAGAATTTTGTCTTTGAATAACTATTTTACATATAACTACAGTGAATAACGCTCTCATGCTCACAGTGGGTTTTGCAGGAATAATTTTTTTACCTCAACATATGGCCCTCACTTACCTGAGCATTTCACACTTCATTCAAAAATTTGACTGGACTTATGAGCAAACAAAGAATATAAGCCCTCCAGTCCTTTGCCACTTAATTGTCAGTGCAATAGCCTAACTCTTGACAGACTAAAAATAGTTTACTCATTACAGCTACAAAGTAAAATTTTTGATTAATGTAAATTACACAATGGGAAGATAAGTAATTTCTTAAATTCTCAGGTTTCACTTACAGAAAGCAGTCCTGATTACTGGTAAGAAGTGTAGTAGCTTACAAACATACCAGACAGTAAACCTGACAGTATTGTTTCCAAGGAAAAGGGAAAGGTCTTCTGTCATCTGCTCCTGACTCTTCTTATTGGCCACCATAACCATAATATAATCAGGGAGCTCTTCATCTAATAGAAAGAGAAATATGTTGTTTTAAAGTATAATAAATCATAAAAGATATAGCAAACATCCTTAAACATCTCACCAGATTTTTTTTTCCAGTTTTACTATAAAGACTCTGCAGACAGAGGATTAGGTAAGCAAATTAAAAAGACTTGCATTTCCTTTGAGGTTCAATACAAGTTTCAGCTATGACTGAGGAATAAAAGATCATCAACTTCACAAGATCATCAACTTCAGCATAAGCTGAAGACAACAGTATTTAAAAAGTGAGTACATAAAACACAAAAAGGACAAGATAAAAGAAAGCCACTCTGCTGCTTATATCCTTCTACTTGAACAGTAACAACCATCTACAATTCTTATCACTTCAAATATTGCCAAATATAGCACCTTATCCTTGTCAAATTTCCTTTAGTTACGAAGACCAAACAGATAAATATCCCTTTCCGATTTGTGCATTAAACAAATCAAAACTGTATTAACTTCCAGATTTTCCATCTACAAAAACAACGAATATCAGGCCTTTAAAAAAAACCAAAACAAAAACAGCAACCCCAAGAGTCTTATTCTCCAACTCCCTAACGTATGCAATTTCATACACAGTGAGAAATCCATTCCCCTGCTGGACTGTTCACACAGCATACGCCTACTCATCAGAATGGATAGGAAGGTGCTCAGAATTAATACATTCAGGCTTTGGGGAGTTTGGTATTTGGCTTTTTACTTTGGCCTAGCTCTGATCTGTTCTGAAGGACAGAATGGTGCATTTGTTGCTTGAGGGCATTAGGTATGCTTTTTGAGCACATATTTCAATTTAGTTTAATCAACCACCTCATGCTCTCCTATACCACTCCATGACATGAACATAACAATAGTAAGTGAAGATAGTTGGGAAATCCACTTCAAATTGTGAATTTGAACCAAGGCACTAATATAGCTGTACTCATTTCATCAAGTTAAGCCTTTACACAACATTAACAAGACCTGAAAAATGAGAAATCTTAAATAGAAATCAAAATACAAATCAAAGGAATTGCCTTTCTTCTATGTCTCTCTATGTACCCTGTAAATAATTAATCTGTACCCTAGACTACAGAAATAACATTCATACATTGCACCTGCACTTCACTATCACTATTCAAGTATTCCAACACAACACGTTCCTAGCCTAAACCCTAACTTTTTTTGGTGGGTTTTTTTTTAATGTAAACTACAAGTTGCACAAGATGGATGGATACCAGATCTAGGAACTTAGAACGAATTTTATTTTTTGGCCAAGCTACTTTTAAACCTCATCTGCTCCTCAGGTGATTCAACATTCAACACAGGATAAAGCAAAGAAAAAGATACTTTAAGTATAAATCAAAACATAAGTTAGCACAATTACCTGTAACAGTACGATAGAAGAAAGAAAGAAAGAAAACAACTACTTCTCTCAGTGACTGTGCTGGCTTATGCCAACTTAAATTGTATGCAAAACTGTAGCCTTTTGAAAATTTTGATAGTTGATGAATATTTAACTATCTTTATTTTGCTTCACAGATATGAATTTTTCCTTTGTAAGTTCTACCCAACAAGTAAGTTTCAACATGTCTTGTTGTATAAGACTTTTCAAAAGAAAAGAACTAGCAGTTACAGAAAGAAACAAAAGCACGGTTCTTGCTCACAGAGGCTAGAATGAGGGAGAACTGATTTTTACCAGTTACCTAAAAGAAGACATAGAGAGTTTTTGAAAAACATTACTTGGAAAGTTGTCCAAAATACTCAAGAAAAGAAACCTGAAAACGACAGAAATTTGGAAATAGTGGTTTAAAAATAAAAAGGAGGCCAAGGGAAGTCAGACTTGGCAATAAAGAATACAAAGTTATTTAAAGAAGTTCAGAAGCTGACTGAGAAGAAAGTGCAGACATCCTATAATGATCTTGGGAATTGCTTTCTGAATACAGGAAACAGAAAGAAACGAAAAACAGAGAAAGAATAATCAGTCATAGTTGGAATCAAAGATTACTAGCATTCTACCAGTATCTTGGTATTAGAGATAAGAAAGATTTTTTTCAGAAATGCAGGAAAAAGCAGACAAAGAATCAAGGACTGAGAAATTGAAACTGGAATGACAGTAAAAAAAACAAAAACGAGTTACTGAAAAAGACAACTTTTGAGAAGGTGAAAAAAGATGACCTTACAATGAAAAAATTCTAAACACGGTTCCTTGGCACTTGGTAAGTTCAGAACGTCAGCTTGTAGGTAACTCTCTTCTACGGAGTCAATACATTTTGATTCCATAAATATGACAGCCCCCTTTAAATAGGAAATAAGATGAATTCAAAATCAAACTACAAACTTTGAACTTGGTCCTGCAACTCATGGGATCTCTGAACTATGCTCTCAATTCCTTTCCTTCACCTGAAATCCAAGAAGTATCACAGACAACAAGGCAGTTGCAGGACTGAGGTATTCTGCTTCCAACAGAACGCTGTGTTAAGTTACCAACTTTTACTGCTGTAAAAAACAGCTGCTCTTAAGTTCAATATCCATTTAATCCTGGATTCAGGAAAAAAACCCAAACAAACACAGACATTCACACTGCTCATCTCTCTCTCCTCACAATCCAAAATAAAATCTCACCCTGCCTCCAAGATTCAGTTACATATGTTTCATCAACATTAGCTTAACGTAGCTCTTACATTTTGCTATATCTCTCTTACATCTCCTATATAATGTTTCTGACATGGCCTTTCCACCTCCTATAACAGTTAGCCTATCTCTGTCTTACAGTAATATCCTTTCTCCTAATTTTGACAAATGCCTCACCCTGAATTCAAAAGGCTGTTGAAAAAATGCCTAAGAAAGACTGACTCCATCTCAGAGTGGTGACAGGTAACTGCTGTTATATTTGCAAGGACCTCACTTTATATAATGTTTCTCCTTGCGCTTCAAAGAAACTTCCTTAAATATTCACAGACATTGATTGTTTTTCTTTCAAATCCCTTGCCACCATTTCTCCTTGAAAGAGGAGACTGTTAGCCTTCTTAGTTATTTCCTTTTAGGTCACAATGTCCACATACTGCCTCCTCTTACACTTAGACTATACATATTTTGTGAAGTAAGCCTTTTTCTTTCATACTAGTCCAGCACTTCAGATAATTCATCCCATGCTTAAGACCTCCGTATATAGTAACACGAGTAAGTAAATACGCTGTTCCATTAACTAGCTGGTTGTTTCCTACCTAACAATATTGAACCTAAAGAAGATTGCTAAACATGTGATAAAACTTACCAACATAAGCCCCCAGCTCCTGCAACTTTCCTTTTATAGCACCCTAAAAAATAATGAAATAGCATTTAAGGGATGGAGCAATAAAGTATTTCTAACTGCAAAACGGTGGGAGGCTTAGCAAAGTTTTTCTCATTAACTGTTTGAACATGTTGGTTTAACATGTCACTTTTCCTAGTCTCCACTGCTTATTATATAAACGTTTTAACAGTGAGGGACTGACAGCAGAATAGCGAGAACCGCCAGGAATCTCACACTCTCTACCATATTTTCTATATACCAGTTCCTGGTGCTACCAGACAACCTCCAAGTCCCAGCTGTCCTTTTTTAAGCAGAGACCATCCGGGCTCATAAGGTGCAAAGAAAACGAATCCCGGATGGTTTGATAAAAGGTCATTCCCGGCTCAGCAAGAAAAA